>NC_069503.1:347091634-347106634 GCF_027579735.1 Bombina bombina
AATTGCTTTCTTTTGAAGCGGTTTTTCTAACTGTAACGCTGCCAGGCAGCCAGAAATTGACAAATGCTATATTAAAGCATGCCACAAAGGGCTATGTCTCCCGTCACTTTCTGGTTGCCTGGCAGCATTGGTTTGAAAAACCGCTTTAAAAGATAGGAACTCAGGACAGGTTAACATCCTGGGGCACATCAAAGAACTCCTGTGTCACTGTCAAACTCCGTCAGGCTGGGCGGAAGTCGGCCCGAAATGAAATCTGCAGGCTCCCGCTAACAGGCAAAGCTCTGGAGGATAGGGATGGGGCGGACCTGGCATACACAAACACGACTGCCGGGATCTTGCGAGAGTGCTTCTCACTGACAGGAAGAGGCTGGTTGCGCACAGGGAGCTGCTACACATTGGACAAGTATGTCCCCTGCTCACTCACAGCTGCGCTGTCCTTATATAAGGCAGAGCGGACGTTTTAAGTGTAAAAGAGTGTCGCCCCCGCTGGCCACTATTTAAATAACCATGGGGAAAATATATATATATATATATATATATATATATATATATATATATATATATATATATATATATATATATATATATATATATATATATATATATATATATATATATATATATTTCTTCTGTTATGTGTGATCAGTCCACGGGTCATCATTACTTCTGGGATATAACTCCTCCCCAACAGGAAATGCAAGAGGATTCACCCAGCAGAGCTGCATATAGCTCCTCCCCTCTACGTCAGTCCCAGTCATTCTCTTGCACCCAACGACTAGATAGGATGTGTGAGAGGACTATGGTGATTATACTTAGTTTCTATGACTTCAATCAAAAGTTTGTTATTTTAAAATAGCACCGGAGCGTGTTATTACTTCTCTGGCAGAGTTTGAGGAAGAATCTGACAGAGATTTTTTACTATGATTTTAACCGGAGTCGTTAAGATCATATTGCTGTTCTCGACCATCTGAGGGAGGTAAAGGCTTCAGATCAGGGGACAGCGGGCAGATGAATCTGCATTGAGGTATGTGGCAGTTTTTATTTTCTGAATGGAATTGATGAGAAAAGCCTGCCATACCGTTAAAATGACATGTATGTATACACTTCAGTATTCTGGGGATGGTATTTCACCGGAACTACTGTGTTAAAGGTCACTAATCCTTTTAATAACTATTCTCATGTTAAACGTTTTTGCTGGAATGTAGAATCGTTTACATTGCTGAGGTACTGTGTGAATAAATATTTGGGCATTATTTTCCACTTGGCAGTTTTTTGCTTTAATTGTGACAGTTTCGTTTCTCTTCACTGCTGTGTGGGAGAGGGAGGGGCCGTTTTTGGCGCTCTTTGCTACGCATCAAAAAATTCCAGTCAGCTACTTTTATATTTCCTGCATGATCCGGTTCATCTCTGACAGATCTCAGGGGTCTTCAAACTTCTTTGAAGGGAGGTAAATTCTCTCAGCAGAGCTGTGAGAATTCTTATAGTGACTGTGTATAAAAAACGTTGTTTTGTTTTCTTATGTACAAATTTAATTAGTGTTGTTTTTTACTAATGGGAACAAACCTTTGCTAAAAGTTGTGTTGTTTTAAAGTTTGATGCAATAACTGTTTTTCAGTTCATTATTTCAACTGTCATTTAATCGTTAGTACCTCTTTGAGGCACAGTGCGTTTTTTTGCTAAAAAAGATTATAACCAAGTTGTAAGTTTTTTTGCTAGTGTGTTAAACATGTCTGACTCAGAGGATGATATCTGTGTCATTTGTTCCAATGCCAAGGTGGAGCCCAATAGAAATTTATGTACTAACTGTATTGATGCTACTTTAAATAAAAGTCAATCTGTACAATGTGAACAAATTTCACCAAACAGCGAGGGGAGAGTTATGCCGACTAACTCGCCTCACGCGACAGTACCTGCATCTCCCGCCCGGGAGGTGCGTGATATTTTGGCGCCTAGTACATCTGGGCGGCCATTACAGATAACATTACAAGATATGGCTACTGTTATGACTGAAGTTTTGTCTAAATTACCTGAACTAAGAGGCAAGCGTGATCACTCTGGGGTGAGAACAGAGTGCGCTGACAATGCTAGGGCCATGTCTGATACTGCGTCACAGCTCGCAGAGCATGAGGACGGAGAGCTTCATTCTGTGGGTGACGGTTCTGATCCAAACAGATTGGACTCAGATATTTCAAATTTTAAATTTAAATTGGAGAACCTCCGTGTACTACTAGGGGAGGTCTTAGCAGCTCTCAACGATTGTAACACTGTTGCAATACCAGAGAAACTGTGTAGGTTGGATAAATACTTTGCGGTACCGGCGAGTACTGACGTTTTTCCTATACCTAAGAGACTAACTGAAATTGTTACTAAGGAGTGGGATAGACCCGGTGTGCCGTTCTCACCCCCTCCAATATTTAGAAAGATGTTTCCAATAGACGCCACCACTCGGGACTTATGGCAAACGGTCCCCAAGGTGGAGGGAGCAGTTTCTACTTTAGCTAAGCGTACCACTATCCCGGTGGAGGATAGCTGTGCTTTCTCAGATCCAATGGATAAAAAATTAGAGGGTTACCTTAAGAAAATGTTTGTTCAACAAGGTTTTATATTACAACCCCTTGCATGTATCGCGCCGATTACGGCTGCGGCAGCTTTTTGGATTGAGTCGCTTGAAGAGAACCTTAGTTCCTCTACGCTAGACGACATTACGGACAGGCTTAGAGTCCTTAAACTAGCTAATTCTTTCATTTCGGAGGCCGTAGTACATTTAACCAAACTTACGGCTAAGAACTCAGGATTCGCCATACAGGCACGCAGGGCACTGTGGCTAAAATCCTGGTCAGCTGATGTTACTTCTAAGTCCAAATTACTTAATATACCTTTCAAGGGGCAGTCCTTATTCGGGCCCGGTTTGAAAGAAATTATCGCTGACATTACGGGAGGTAAGGGCCACGCCCTACCTCAAGACAAGGCCAAAGCTAAGGCTAGACAGTCTAATTTTCGTCCCTTTCGGAATTTCAAAACAGGAGCAGCATCAACCTCCACTGCACCAAAACAGGAAGGAGCTGTTGCTCGTTACAGGCAAGGCTGGAAGCCTAACCAGTCCTGGAACAAAAGCAAGCAGGCCAGGAAACCTGCTGCTGCCCCAAAGACAGCATGAACCGAGAGCCCCCGATCCGGGACCGGATCTAGTAGGGGGCAGACTCTCTCTCTTCGCCCAGGCCTGGGCAAGAGATGTTCAGGATCCCTGGGCACTAGAGATCATATCTCAGGGATACCTTCTAGACTTCAAATTATCTCCCCCAAGAGGGAGATTTCATCTGTCAAGGTTGTCAACAAACCAGATAAAGAAAGAAGCGTTTCTACGCTGCGTACAAGATCTGTTAACAATGGGAGTGATCCATCCGGTTCCGTGGTCGGAACAAGGACAAGGGTTCTACTCAAACCTGTTTGTGGTTCCCAAAAAAGAGGGAACTTTCAGGCCAATCTTAGATTTAAAGACTCTAAACAAATTCCTAAGAGTTCCATCGTTCAAAATGGAAACTATTCGGACAATCTTACCCATGATCCAAGAGGGTCAGTACATGACCACAGTGGATTTAAAGGATGCTTACCTTCACATACCGATCCACAAAGATCATCACCGGTATCTAAGGTTTGCCTTCTTAGACAGGCACTACCAGTTTGTAGCCCTTCCATTCGGATTGGCTACGGCTCCAAGAATCTTCACAAAGGTTCTGGGTGCCCTTCTAGCGGTACTAAGACCGCGAGGGATTTCGGTAGCTCCGTACCTAGACGACATTCTAATACAAGCTTCAAGCTTTCAAACTGCCAAGTCTCATACAGAGTTAGTTCTGGCATTTCTAAGGTCGCATGGATGGAAAGTGAACGAAGAGAAGAGTTCTCTCTTTCCTCTCACAAGAGTTCCATTCTTGGGGACTCTTATAGATTCTGTAGAAATGAAGATTTACCTGACAGAAGACAGGTTAACAAAACTTCAAAATGCATGCCGCGTCCTTCATTCCATTCAACACCCGTCAGTAGCTCAATGCATGGAGGTGATCGGCTTAATGGTAGCGGCAATGGACATAGTACCTTTTGCACGCCTACACCTCAGACCGCTGCAATTATGCATGCTAAGTCAGTGGAATGGGGATTACTCAGATTTGTCCCCTACTCTGAATCTGAATCAAGAGACCAGAAATTCTCTTCTATGGTGGCTTCATCGGCCACACCTGTCCAGGGGGATGCCATTCAGCAGGCCAGACTGGACAATTGTAACAACAGACGCCAGCCTACTAGGTTGGGGCGCTGTCTGGAATTCTCTGAAGGCTCAGGGACTATGGAATCAGGAGGAGAGTCTCCTTCCAATAAACATTCTGGAATTGAGAGCAGTTCTCAATGCCCTTCTGGCTTGGCCCCAGTTAATAACTCGGGGGTTCATCAGGTTTCAGTCGGACAACATCACGACTGTAGCTTACATCAACCATCAGGGAGGGACAAGAAGCTCCCTAGCAATGATGGAAGTATCAAAGATAATTCGCTGGGCAGAGTCTCACTCTTGCCACCTGTCAGCAATCCACATCCCGGGAGTGGAGAACTGGGAGGCGGATTTCTTGAGTCGCCAGACTCTTCATCCGGGGGAGTGGGAACTTCATCCGGAGGTCTTTGCCCAAATACTTCGACGTTGGGGCAAACCAGAGATAGATCTCATGGCGTCTCGCCAGAACGCCAAACTTCCTCGCTACGGGTCCAGATCCAGGGATCCGGGAGCAGTTCTGATAGATGCTTTGACAGCACCTTGGAACTTCAGGATGGCTTATGTGTTTCCACCCTTCCCGCTGCTTCCTCGATTGATTGCCAAAATCAAACAGGAGAGAGCATCAGTAATTCTAATAGCACCTGCTTGGCCACGCAGGACTTGGTATGCAGATCTAGTGGACATGTCATCCTGTCCGCCTTGGTCTCTACCTCTAAGACAGGACCTTCTGATACAGGGTCCATTCAAACATCAAAATCTAACTTCTCTGAAGCTGACTGCTTGGAAATTGAACGCTTGATTTTATCAAAACGTGGTTTTTCTGAGTCGGTTATTGATACCCTGATTCAGGCTAGGAAGCCTGTTACCAGAAGGATTTACCATAAAATATGGCGGAAATACCTATACTGGTGCGAATCCAAAGGTTACTCCTGGAGTAAGGTTAGGATCGCTAGGATATTGTCTTTTCTACAAGAAGGTTTAGAAAAGGGTTTATCAGCTAGTTCATTAAAGGGACAGATTTCAGCTCTGTCCATCTTGTTACACAGACGTCTGTCAGAAAATCCAGACGTCCAGTCCTTTTGTCAGGCTTTAGCTAGGATCAAGCCTGTGTTTAAAGCTGTTGCTCCACCATGGAGTTTAAACTTAGTTCTTAACGTTTTACAGGGTGTTCCGTTTGAACCCCTTCATTCCATTGATATAAAAATGTTATCTTGGAAAGTTCTGTTTTTAATGGCTATTTCCTCGGCTCGAAGAGTCTCTGAGTTATCAGCCTTACATTGTGATTCCCCTTATCTGATTTTTCACTCAGACAAGGTAGTTCTGCGTACTAAACCTGGGTTCTTACCTAAGGTAGTCACTAACAGGAACATCAATCAAGAGATTGTTGTCCCATCCTTGTGTCCAAATCCTTCTTCAAAGAAGGAACGTCTTTTACACAATCTGGATGTAGTTCGTGCCCTCAAGTTCTACTTGCAGGCAACTAAAGATTTTCGCCAAACTTCTTCCTTGTTTGTCGTTTACTCTGGACAGAGGAGAGGTCAAAAAGCTTCTGCTACCTCTCTCTCTTTTTGGCTTCGTAGCATAATACGTTTAGCCTATGAGACTGCTGGACAGCAGCCTCCTGAAAGAATTACAGCTCACTCCACTAGAGCTGTGGCTTCCACTTGGGCCTTTAAGAATGAGGCCTCTGTTGAACAGATTTGCAAGGCTGCAACTTGGTCTTCGCTTCATACTTTTTCCAAATTTTACAAATTTGACACTTTTGCTTCTTCGGAGGCTATTTTTGGGAGAAAGGTTCTTCAGGCAGTGGTTCCTTCTGTATAATGAGCCTGCCTATCCCTCCCGTCATCCGTGTACTTTTGCTTTGGTATTGGTATCCCAGAAGTAATGATGACCCGTGGACTGATCACACATAACAGAAGAAAACATAATTTATGCTTACCTGATAAATTCCTTTCTTCTGTTGTGTGATCAGTCCACGGCCCGCCCTGTTTTAAGGCAGGTAAATATTTTTTAAATTATACTCCAGTCACCACTTCACCCTTGGTTACTCCTTTCTCGTTGATTCTTGGTCGAATGACTGGGACTGACGTAGAGGGGAGGAGCTATATGCAGCTCTGCTGGGTGAATCCTCTTGCATTTCCTGTTGGGGAGGAGTTATATCCCAGAAGTAATGATGACCCGTGGACTGATCACACAACAGAAGAAAGGAATTTATCAGGTAAGCATAAATTATGTTATATATATATATATATATATATATATATATATATATATATATATATATATATATATATATATATATATATATATATTCTCTAATGTCCAAGCTACAGTGTTTTAGTTAAAGAAAATTCACAAATGAAGGCCGAAACAATCGTCTGGGGTTGCTGTGCTCCTTGTTCAGAGAGGAATTGCCTGGTATTTCGGTGCTGGACTGACCGTAATAGGTGGGTTCAGACTGATATACTACAGGAAAGTTCTACGCTGTCAAAAGCATTACTGGGCTAAAAGAAGTTGCACCCAGGTGGTAAATCGCCATAGAGCAGGCTAACAATGGTATTGAGCCAGTTGTTCGTTCCTGTGAGTGCACTTCTCTCTGTGTGTACTTTTAGCTAAAGAAAATTCACAAATTTATTGGAACGTTTTTGGGGAGAGCATGCTGATGAAGGGGAAGTTCTCCCCGAAAATGTTACAATAAATTTGTGAAGTTTCTTTTCCTGAGAGTGCATTTGATATATATATATATATATATATATATTTCTCCAACATTGGTGTGTCCGGTCCACGGCGTCATCCATAACTTGTGGGAATATTCTCTTCCCCAACAGGAAATGGCAAAGAGCACAGCAAAAGCTGTCCATATAGTCCCTCCTAGGCTCCGCCCACCCCAGTCATTCTCTTTGCCGCTGAACAAGCAGCATCTCCACGGAGATGGTGAAGAGTATGTGGACAAGCGTCGTCTCTTTCAAAGGCAAAGGCTCACACAGACATCGTTCTGGCCTTTCTCAGATCTCACGGGTGGAAGGTGAACATAGAAAAGAGTTCCCTGTCTCCGTCGACAAGAGTTCCTTTCTTGGGGACAATAATAGATTCTTTAGAAATGAAGATTTTCCTGACAGATGTCAGAAAGTCAAAACTTCTAAACGCTTGTCAAGTTATTCACTCTGTTCCACGACCTTCCATAGCTCAGTGCATGGAAGTAGTAGGGTTGATGGTTGCAGCAATGGACATAGTTCCTTTTGCGCGAATTCATCTAAGACCATTACAACTGTGCATGCTGAAACAGTGGAATGGGGACTATACAAGGATCACTCCTGCCACCTATCTGCGATCCATATCCCAGGAGTGGAAAACTGGGAGGCGGATTATCTGAGTCGTCAGACATTCTATCCGGGGGAGTGGGAACTCCACCCGGAGATATTTGCCCAGTTGACTCAATTATGGGGCATTCCAGACATGGATCTGATGGCGTCTCGTCAGAACTTCAAGGTTCCTTGCTACGGGTCCAGATCCAGGGATCCCAAGGCGACTCTAGTGGATGCATTAGTAGCGCCTTGGTCCTTCAACCTAGCTTATGTGTTTCCACCGTTTCCTCTCATTCCCAGGCTGGTAGCCAGGATCAAACAGGAGAGGGCCTCTGTGATCTTGATAGCTCCTGCCTGGCCATGCAGGACTTGGTATGCAGACCTGGTGAATATGTCATCGGCTCCACCATGGAAGCTACCTTTTGAGACAGGATCTTCTAGTACAGGGTCCATTCGAACATCCAAATCTAGTTTCCCTCCAGCTGACGGCTTGGAAATTGAACGCTTGATTTTATCTAAGCGTGGGTTTTCGGATTCTGTGATAGATACTCTGGTACAAGCCAGAAAACCTGTAACTAGAAAAATTTACCATAAAATATGGAAAAGATATTTCTCCAACATTGGTGTGTCCGGTCCACGGCGTCATCCTTACTTGTGGGATATTCTCTTCCCCAACAGGAAATGGCAAAGAGTCCCAGCAAAGCTGGTCACATGATCCCTCCTAGGCTCCGCCCACCCCAGTCATTATCTTTGCCGTTGCACAGGCAACATCTCCACGGAGATGGTTAAGAGTTTTTTGGTGTTTAAATGTAGTTTTATTCTTCTATCAAGTGTTTGTTATTTTAAAATAGTGCTGGTATGTACTATTTACTCTGAAACAGAAAAGGATGAAGATTTCTGTTTGTATGAGGAAGATGATTTTAGCAGACAGTAACTAAAATCGATTGCTGTTTCCACACAGGACTGTTGAGATGAAGTAACTTCAGTTGGGGGAAACAGTTAGCAGTCTTTTCTGATTAAGGTATGACTAGCCATATTTCTAACAAGACCATGTAATGCTGGAAGGCTGTCATTTCCCCTCATGGGGACCGGTAAGCCATTTTCTTAGTTAAACATAAAAGAATAAAGGGCTTCAAAAAGGGCTTAAAAACTGGTAGACATTTTTCTGGGCTAAAACAATTGCTTTACTAGGCATATTATGCAGATTCTAACTAATTATTGGTATTATAATCTTGGGGAACGTTTAGAAAAACGGCAGGCACTGTGTTGGACACCTTTTTCAGATGGGGGCCTTTCTAGTTATAGACAGAGCCTCATTCTGGGACTGTATAGGGGTTAAATGTAAAAACGGCTCCGGTTCCGTTAATTTAAGGGTTAAAGCTCTGTGCAATACTTTTAATGCTTTAAGACACTGTGGTGAAATTTTGGTGAATTTTGAACAATTCCTTCATACTTTTTCACATATTCAGTAATAAAGTGTTTTCAGTTTGAAATTTAAAGTGACAGTAACGGTTTTATTTTAAAACGTTTTTTGTGCTTTGACAAGTTTAAGCCTGTTTAACATGTCTGTACCATCAGATAAGCTATGTTCTATATGTATGAAAGCCAATGTGTCTCCCCATTTAAATTTATGTGATAATTGTGCCATAGTGTTAAAACAAAGTAAGGACAGTAATGCAACAGATAATGATATTGCCCAAGATGATTCCTCAAATGAGGGGAGTAAACATGATACTACATCATCCCCTACTGTGTCTACACCAGTTATGCCCACACAGGAGGCCCCTAGTACATCTAGTGCGCCAATACTTATTACCATGCAACAATTAACGGCTGTAATGGATAACTCCATAGCAAATCTTTTATCCAAAATGCCTACTTATCAGAGAAAGCGCGATTGCTCTGTTTTAAACACTGAAGAGCAAGAGGACGCTGATGATAACTGTTCTGACATACCCTCACACCAATCTCAAGGGGCCATGAGGGAGGTTTTGTCTGATGGAGAAATTTCAGATTCAGGAAAAATTTCTCATCAAGCTGAACCTGATGTTGTGACATTTAAATTTAAATTAGGACATCTCCGCGCACTGCTTAAGGAGGTGTTATCTACTCTGGATGATTGTGACAATTTGGTCATTCCAGAGAAATTATGTAAGATGGACAAGTTCCTAGAGGTTCCGGTGCCCCCCAACGCTTTTCCTATACCCAAGCGGGTGGCGGACATAGTAAATAAAGAGTGGGAAAGGCCCGGCATACCTTTTGTTCCCCCCCCTATATTTAAGAAATTATTTCCTATAGTCGACCCCAGAAAGGACTTATGGCAGACAGTCCCCAAGGTCGAGGGGGCGGTTTCTACTCTAAACAAACGCACTACTATTCCTATCGAAGATAGTTGTGCTTTCAAAGATCCTATGGATAAGAAATTAGAGGGTTTGCTTAAAGATTTTTGTACAGCAAGGTTACCTTCTACAACCAATTTCATGCATTGTTCCTGTCACTACGGCAGCGTGTTTCTGGTTCGAGGAACTAGAAAAATCGCTCAGTAAAGAATCTTCGTATGAGGAGGTTATGGACAGAGTTCAAGCACTTAAATTGGCTAACTCTTTTGTTTTTGATGCCGCTTTGCAATTAGCTAGATTAGCAGCGAAAAATTCAGGGTTTGCTGTCGTGGCGCGCAGAGTGCTTTGGCTAAAGTCTTGGTCAGCGGATGTGTCTTCCAAGACAAAATTGCGTAACATTCCTTTCAAAGGTAAAACATTATTTGGACCTGATTTGAAAGAGATTATTTCAGACCTCACTGGGGGAAAGGGCCACGCCCTCCCACAGGATAGGTCTTTTAAGGCTAATAATAAGCCTAATTTTCGTCCCTTTCGCAGAAACGGACCAGTCTCTAATTCTGTATCCTCTAAGCAAGAGGGTAATACTTCACAACCCAAACCAGCCTGGAAACCAATGCAAGGCTGGAACAAGGGTAAGCAGGCCAAGAAGCCTACCACTGCTACCAAAACAGCATGAAGGGATAGCCCCCGATCCGGGACCGGATCTAGTGGGGGGCAGACTTTCTCTCTTTGCTCAGGCTTGGGCAAGAGATGTTCAGGATCCTTGGGTGCTAGAAATAGTTTCTCAAGGTTATCTCCTGGAATTCAAGGAACTACCCCCAAGGGGAAGGTTCCACAGGTCTCTATCTTCAAACCAAATAAAGAGACAGGCATTCTTACATTGTGTAGAAGACCTGTTAAAGATGGGAGTGATACATCCAGTTCCAATAAGAGAACAAGGAATGGGATTTTATTCCAATCTGTTCATAGTTCCCAAAAAAGAGGGAACATTCAGACCAATTTTGGATCTAAAGATCCTAAACAAATTTCTCAGGGTACCATCGTTCAAAATGGAAACTATTCGAACGATCCTACCTACTATCCAGGAAAATCAATTTATGACTACCGTGGATTTAAAGGATGCGTACCTACATATTCTTATCCACAAGGAACATCATCAGTTCCTAAGGTTCGCTTTTCTGGACAAGCATTACCAGTTTGTGGCACTTCCATTTGGATTAGCCACTGCTCCAAGGATTTTCACAAAGGTACTAGGGTCCCTTCTAGCGGTTCTAAGACCAAGGGGCATTGCAGTAGTACCTTACTTGGACAACATCCTGATTCAAGCGTCGTCCCTGTCAAAAGCAAAGGCTCATACGGACATCGTCCTAGCCTTTCTCAGATCTCACTGATGGAAGGTGAACAAAGAAAAAAGTTCTCTGTCCCCGTCAACAAGAGTTCCCTTCTTGGGAACAATAATAGATTCCTTAGAAATGAGGATTTTTCTGACAGAGGTCAGAAAATCAAAACTTCTAAGCTCTTGTCAAGTACTTCATTCTGTTCCTCGTCCTTCCATAGCGCAGTGCATGGAAGTAATAGGATTGATGGTTGCAACAATGGACATAGTTCCTTTTGCACGAATTCATCTAAGACCATTACAACTGTGCATGCTCAGACAGTGGAATGGGGATTATACAGACTTGTCTCAGACGATTCAAGTAGATCAAAAGACCAGAGATTCACTCCGTTGGTGGCTGACCCTGGACAATCTGTCACAGGGAATGAGCTTCCGCAGACCAGAGTGGGTCATTGTCACGACCGACGCCAGCCTAGTGGGCTGGGGCGCGGTCTGGGAATCCCTGAAAGCTCAGGGTCTATGGTCTCGGGAAGAGTCTCTTCTCCCGATAAACATTCTGGAACTGAGAGCGATATTCAATGCTCTCAGAGCTTGGCCTCAACTAGCAAAGGCCAAATTCATAAGGTTTCAGTCAGACAACATGACGACAGTTGCATATATCAATCATCAGGGGGGAACAAGGACTTCCCTGGCGATGAAAGAAGTGACCAAGATAATTCAATGGGCGGAAATTGGGAAGCGGATTTTCTGAGTCGTCAGACATTCCATCTGGGGGAGTGGGAACTCCATCCGGAAATCTTTGCCCAAATAACTCAATTATGGGGCATTCCAGACATGGATCTGATGGCGTCTCGTCAGAACTTCAAGGTTCCTTGCTACGGGTCCAGATCCAGGGATCCCAAGGCGACCCTAGTAGATGCACTAGTAGCACCTTGGACCTTCAACCTAGCTTATGTATTCCCACCGTTTCCTCTCATCCCCAGGCTGGTAGCCAGGATCAATCAGGAGAGTGCCTCGGTGATCTTGATAGCTCCTGCGTGGCCACGCAGGACTTGGTATGCAGACCTGGTGAATATGTCATCGGCTCCACCATGGAAGCTACCTTTGAGACAGGACCTTCTTGTTCAGGGTCCATTCGAACATCCGAATCTGGTTTCCCTCCAACTGACGGCTTGGAGATTGAACGCTTGATTTTATCAAAGCGTGGGTTTTCAGATTCTGTAATAGATACTCTGATTCAGGCTAGAAAGCCTGTAACTAGAAAAATTTACCATAAAATATGGAAAAAATATATCTGTTGGTGTGAATCTAAAGGATTCCCATGGAACAAGATAAAAATTCCTAAGATTCTATCCTTTCTACAAGAAGGTTTGGAGAAAGGATTATCTGCAAGTTCTCTGAAGGGACAGATCTCTGCTTTATCTGTTTTACTTCACAAAAGACTGGCAGCTGTGCCAGATGTTCAAGCATTTGTTCAGGCTCTGGTTAGGATCAAGCCTGTTTACAGACCTTTGACTCCTCCCTGGAGTCTAAATCTAGTTCTTTCAGTTCTTCAAGGGGTTCCGTTTGAACCCTTACATTCCGTAGATATTAAGTTATTATCTTGGAAAGTTTTGTTTTTGATTGCAATTTCTTCTGCTAGAAGAGTTTCTGAGTTATCTGCTCTGCAGTGTTCTCCGCCCTATGTGGTGTTCCATGCAGATAAGGTGGTTTTGCGTACTAAGCCTGGTTTTCTTCCGAAAGTTGTTTCCAACAAAAATATTAACCAGGAGATGGTTGTACCTTCTTTGTGTCCGAATCCAGTTTCAAAGAAGGAACGTTTGTTACACAATTTGGACGTAGTCTGTGCTCTAAAATTCTATTTAGAGGCTACTAAAGATTTCAGACAAACATCTTCCTTGTTTGTTGTTTATTCTGGTAAAAGGAGAGGTCAAAAAGCGACTTCTACCTCTCTTTCCTTTTGGCTTAAAAGCATTATCCGATTGGCTTATGAGACTGCCGGACGGCAGCCTCCTGAAAGAATCACAGCTCACTCCACTAGGGCTGTGGCTTCCACATGGGCCTTCAAGAACGAGGCTTCTGTTGACCAGATATGTAAGGCAGCGACTTGGTCTTCACTGCACACTTTTGCCAAATTTTACAAATTTGATACTTTTGCTTCTTCGGAGGCTATTTTTGGGAGAAAGGTTTTGCAAGCCGTGGTGCCTTCCATCTAGGTGACCTGATTTGCTCCCTCCCTTCATCCGTGTCCTAAAGCTTTGGTATTGGTTCCCACAAGTAAGGATGACGCCGTGGACCGGACACACCAATGTTGGAGAAAACAGAATTTATGCTTACCTGATAAATTACTTTCTCCAACGGTGTGTCCGGTCCACGGCCCGCCCTGGTTTTTTAATCAGGTCTGATGAATTATTTTCTCTAACTACAGTCACCACGGTACCATATGGTTTCTCCTATATATATATTTCCTCCTGTCCGTCGGTCGAATGACTGGGGTGGGCGGAGCCTAGGAGGGATCATGTGACCAGCTTTGCTGGGACTCTTTGCCATTTCCTGTTGGGGAAGAGAATATCCCACAAGTAAGGATGACGCCGTGGACCGGACACACCGTTGGAGAAAGTAATTTATCAGGTAAGCATAAATTCTGTTATCTGTTGGTGTGAATCCAAGGGATTCTCATGGAGTAAGATCAAAATTCCTAGGATCCTTTCCTTTCTACAAGAAGGTTTGGATAAGGGATTATCAGCGAGTTCTCTAAAGGGACAGATTTCTGCTTTATCTGTCTTACTACACAAACGACTGGCAGCTGTGCCAGATGTTCAAGCTTTTGTTCAGGCTTTGGTCAGGATCAAGCCTGTTTACAGACCTTTGACTCCTCCCTGGAGTCTGAATTTAGTTCTTTCAGTTCTTCAAGGGGTTCCGTTTGAACCTCTACATTCCATAGATATCAAGATGTTATCTTGGAAAGTTCTGTTTTTGGTTGCTATTTCTTCTGCTACAAGAGTTTCTGAGTTATCTGCTCTGCAGTGTAATCTGCCCTATCTGGTGTTCCATTCAGATAAGGTTGTTTTGCGTACTAAACCTTGTTTCCTTCCAAAGGTTGTTTCCAACAAGAATATTAACCAGGAAATAGTTGTGCCTTCTTTGTGTACAAATCCAGTTTCAAAGAAGGAACGTTTGTTACACAATTTAGATGTAGTTCGTGCCTTAAAGTTCTATTTAGAAGCAACAAAGGATTTCAGACAAACGTCTTCTCTGTCGTTTATTCTGGCAAGAGGAGAGGTCAAAAAACTACTGCTACCTCCTTCCTTTTGGCTGAAAAGCATCATCCGATTGGCTTATGAGACTGCCGGACGGCAGCCTCCCGAACGCATCACAGCTCACTCTACTAGGGCTGTGGCTTCCACATGGGCCTTCAAGAACGAGGCTTCTGTTGATCAGATATGTAAGGCAGCGACTTGGTCTTCCCTGCACACTTTTGCCAAATTCTACAAATTTGATACTTTTGCTTCTTCGGAGGCTTTTTTTGGGAGAAAGGTTTTGCAAGCCGTGGTGCCTTCCGTTTAGGTAACCTGATTGGCTCCCTCCCTTCATCCGTGTCCTAGAGCTTTGGTATTGGTTCCCACAAGTTATGGATGACGCCGTGGACCGGACACACCAATGTTGGAGAAAACAGAATTTATGCTTACCTGATAAATTACTTTCTCCAACGGTGTGTCCGGTCCACGGCCCGCCCTGGTTTTTTAATCAGGTTTGATT
>NC_069503.1:348151611-348276611 GCF_027579735.1 Bombina bombina
AATTTTGTTCATTCTGATCCACAGAAGCACCATTTTTGAAAGCCCAAGTAGAAGAAACAGCCCTCGTAGAATGAGCCATGATTTTCTCAGGAGGCTGCTGACCAGTAGTCTCACATTCCAAGTGAATAACACTCCTCAACCAACAAGAAAGAAAGAAAGAGAAGTAGCTGTAGCTTTCTGACCTTTAAGTTTCCCAGAAAAGACAACAAATAAAGAAGAAGACTGGCGAAAATCCTTAGTCGCCTGCAAATATTTCAAAGCACGAACTACATCCAAATTGTGCAACAAACGTTCCTTATGAGAAGGATTAGGACACAAAGAAGGTACAACAATCTCTTGATTAATATTCTATTCAGAAACAAACCTTACAGGTTAACAACTTGATACCCAAGGAATGCATAGGCTCAAAACTCTCAGAACTAAATTAAGACTCCAAGTAGGAGTTACAAACTTAACCATAGGCCAAATTCTTACCAAGGCCTGACAAAAAGACTGAACATCGGGCACATCCACCAGACATTTATGTAACAAAATAGATAAAGCAGAAATTTGACCCTTCAGGGTACTAGCAGATAAACCTTTCTCCAGACCCTCCTGGAGAAAAGACAAAATCCTTGGAATCCTAAATCTACTCCAAGAGTAGCCCTTAGATTCACACCAATAGAGATATTTACATCATATTTTGTAATAAATCTTTCTAGTCACAGGCTTACGCGCCTGAATCAGTCTCAATAACTGAAAAACCACGCTTAGATAAAATCAAGCTTTCAATCTCCAAGCAGTCAGCTTCAGAGAAACGAGATTTGGATGAAGAAAGGGCCCTTGAAGTAGAAGGTCCTTCCTTAATGGAAGACTCCACGGAGGAGACAATGACATTTCCACCAGATCTGCATAGCAGATCCTGCGAGGCCAGGCCGGTGCAATGAGAATCACTGACACCCTCTCTTGCCTGATCCGAACAATGACCCAAGGAAGAAGGGCAAACGGGGGAAACACGTATGCCAGACTGAACTTCCAAGGAACTGCCAAAGCATCTATTAGAACAGCTTGAGGATCCCTTAACCTCGATCCGTACTTCGGAAGCTTGGCATTGTGACGAGATGCCATAAGATCCAATTCCGGAAGACCCCATCTGAGAATTAAACTGGCAAACACCTCCACCAATTGTGAGCCTCCGCCCACAGAATAATCCTGCCTACCTCCTTCATTGCCAAGGGACTCCGAGTTCCCCCTTGATGACTGATGTAAGCCACAGATGTTATATTGTCCAACTGAAATCTGATAAACTGGGAAGAAGCCAATTGAGGCCAGGCTAGAAGAGCATTGAAAATTACCCTCAATTCTAAGACATTTATAGGAAGAACCGATTCCTCCAGGTTCCACAGACCCTGGCGCCTACAGGGAACCCCATACAGCTCCTCAACCCAGCAAACGGGGGTCCGTTATCACGATCACCCAGGAAGGTCTGCGAAAGCAAGTTCCCTGAGAGAGACGATCCTGAGACAACGACCACAGAAGAGAATTTATTGCAGCCTGATTTAGAACAATCTTTGTAGATAGATCCATATAATCCCCGTTCCACTGACTCAGCATGCATAACTGCAGAGGTCTGAGGTGGAACCGAGCAAACAGAATGATGTCCATGACTGAAACCATCAGACGAATAACCTCCATACACTGGGCCACTGACAGCCGAGGGGAGGACTGAAGAGCCAGACATGGATTGAGCATTTTTGACTTTCTTGCTTCTGTCAAAAAAAAAAATCTTAATTTCCAGAGAAACTATTATGGTTCCCAAGAATACCACTCTTGTAGCTGAAACCAATGAACTTTTTCCTAAATTCACCTTCCAACCGTGGGAGTGCAGAACAAACAAAAACTACGTGTGGGAGTTTGCAATTTGAAAAGATGGAGCCTGAACTAGAATGTCGTCCAGGTAGGGAGCTACTGCAACCCCCTGAATTCTGAGAACTGCCAATAAAGCACCTAGGACCTTTGAGAACACCCTGGGAGACACTGCAATACCAATAGGAAGGGCCACAAACTGAAAATGCTGATCTAGAAAAGCAAATCTCAGGAGCTTGTGATGATCCATGTGAATGGGAATATGTAGATATGTATCCTTCAGATCTACTGTAGTCATGAACTGACCCTCTTGAACCAGAGGAAGGATTGACTGAATAGTTTCCATCTTGAAGGATGGAACCTTGAGAAATTTGTTTACTATCTTGAGATCTAGGATGGTTCTGAAAGTTCCCTCTTTTTTCGGGATGATAAACAGGTTGGAATAAAACCATAGTCCCTGCTCCTGAACTTGAATAGGAAGATCACTCCAATATCGGAAAGATCCTGAACACAACTTAATAATGCCTTTTTTTTTTTTTTTACTGAATTACCGATAACCTTGAGATGAAACCTGCCCCTGGGGGGGGGAAGTCTTGAACTCCAGTTGTATCCCTGGGATACAATATCTATTACCCAAGGATCTGGAACATCCCTTGCCCAGGCTTGAGCAAACAAAGAAAGCCTGCCCCCCACGTGATCCATTCCCGGATCGGGGGCAGACCCTTCATGCTGACTTTGAGTCAGCGGCAGGCTTCTTAGATTGCTTCCCCTTGCTCCAGGACTGAATATGTCTCCAAGGCGGCCTGGATTTATCCTGCTTGGAGGAGGAAGAGGAAAGAAAAACCAACAACTTACCAGCGAAGTTACGAAAGGAACGAAAATTACTTTCTGCTTATTTTCTTATCCTGAGGAAAAGAATGTTCCTTCCCACCAGTAATATCAGAAATAATTTCAGCCAAACAAGGCCCAAACAGTCTTCCCTTTGTAAAGAATTGATAAAATCTTAGACTTGGATGATACATCCGCAGACCAGGACTTTAACCATAAAGCCCTGCGAGCCAAAAAAGCAAAGCCAGAAATCTTTGCTCCCAACTTGACAACCTGTAAAGAAGTGTCCGTAATAAAAGAATTGGCCAATTTTAAAGCCTTAATGCTATCCTGAATCTCATCCAGAGAAGTCTGCTGAAGAATAGAATCAGACAATGCATAAAACCAATATGCAGCCACACTGGTAAGCGTAGCAATACACATAACAAGTTGCCATTGGAGCCCCTGGTAAACATAAATCCTCTTAAGTGAAGTCTCCAACTTCTTATCCATTGGATCCTTAAAAGCGGAACTATCCTCAATAGGAATAGTGGTCCTCCTCTTGGCCAAAATGGAAATAGCTCCCTCAACCTTAGGGACTGTCTGCCAAGATTCCTTAATAGAATACGCAATAGGAAACATCTTTCTAAAAATAGGAGAAGGGGAAAAATGAATTCCAGGCTTCTCCCATTCCCAAGAAATAATCTCTGAAATTCTATCCGGAAAAGGAAAAACTTCCACCACGGAGGGAACATCAAAATACATATTTAGCTTACTAGCCTTTGTGGGAGTAACTATGACCGTCAAATCAGAGTCATCCAAAGTAGCCAAAACCTCCCTGAGTAACAAATGGAGGTGCTCCAACTTAAATATGAAAGAAACCACCTTAGAATCAGTCAAAGGAGACACTATCAGAGTCTGAAATTTTGCCCTCAGACGCTACTGAAATATCTTCTTCCTCAGTCTTATGAGAAGGAACATTAGATAAAACTGCAACAGAGTCAGAAGTCCTTCTGTGTTTACCCTGTAACACAGGAAAAGCAGACAATGCCTCAGATATAGCAGAGGACATAAATAAATTAATAAATGAACAGGCTTGATACCAACCAAAGCCTGAACAAAACAGTGCATATCAGGAAGATAAAATTTGCAGACAAACCCTCCTGAAAAACTGTAAAATCCTAGGAATTCTAAAAAGAATACCAAGAGAATTTATGAGAAGAACACTATAAAATATAGTTTTTCCAAACCTGATACTACATGTTCCTTGAAACAGACTTATAAGCCTGCAACTTTGCGATAAAAACGGAGTCAGAGAAACTTCTATGACTAAACACTAATCAATTTCCATACCCCCAAATTAGTAATTTGAGATCCCCATGGAAAAAACATAATTTATGTAAGAACTTGCCTGATAAATTAATTTCTTTCATATTAGCAAGAGTCCATGAGCTAGTGACGTATGGGATATACATTCCTACCAGGAGGGGCAAAGTTTCCCAAACCTCAAAATGCCTATAAATACAACCCTCACCACACCCACAAATCAGTTTAATGAATAGCCAAGAAGTGGGGTTATAAGAAAAAAGTGCGAAAGCATAAAAAATAAGGAATTGGAATAATTGTGCTTTATACAAAAAAACATAACCACCATAAAAAAGGGTGGGCCTCATGGACTCTTGCTAATATGAAAGAAATTAATTTATCAGGTAAGTTCTTACATAAATTATGTTTTCTTTCATGTAATTAGCAAGAGTCCATGAACTAGTGACGTATGGGATAATGAATACCCAAGATGTGGAACTTCCACGCAAGAGTCACTAGAGAGGGAGGGATAAAAATAAAGACAGCCAATTCCGCTGAAAAACCATCCACACCCCAAAATAAAGTTTCCATCTTATAATGAAAATAAAAGCAGAAGAATCAAACTGAAACAGCTGCCTGAAGTACTTTTCTACCAAAAACTGCTTCAGAAGAAGAAAACACATCAAAATGGTAGAATTTAGTAAAAGTATGCAAAGAAGACCAAGTTGCTGCTTTGCAAATCTGATCAACCGAAGCTTCATTCCTAAACGCCCAGGAAGTAGAAATTGACTAGTAGAATAAGCTGTAATCCTTTGAGGCGGAGTTTTACCCAACTCGACATAAGCATGATGAATCAAAGACTTTAACCAAGATGCCAAAGAAATGGCAGCAGCCTTCTGGCCTTTCCTGTAACCAGAAAAGATAACAAATAGACTAGAAGTCTTTCGGAAATCTTTAGTAGCTTCAACATAATATTTCAAAGCTCTGACTACATCTAAAGAATGCAACGATCTTTCCTTAGAATTCTTGGGATTAGGACATAATGAAGGAACCACAATTTCTCTACTAATGTTGTTAGAATTAACAACCTTAGGTAAAAATTTAAATGAAGTTCGCAATACCGCCTTATCCTGATGAAAAATCAGAAAAGGAGACTCACAAGAAAGAGCAGATAATTCAGAAACTCTTCTAGCAGAAGAGATGGCCAAAGAAACAAAACTTTCCAAGAAAGTAATTTAATATCCAGTGAATGCATAGGTTCAAACTGAGGAGCTTGAAGAGCCCCCAAAACCAAATTCAAACTCCAAGGAGGAGAAATTGACCTAATGACAGGTTTTATACGAACCAAGTCTGTACAAAACAATGAATTCAGGAAGATTAGCAATCTTTCTGTGAAACACGGAAAGAGCAGAAATTTGTCCTTTCAAGGAACTTGCAGACAAACCTTTATCCAGGACCATCCTGAAGAAACTGTAAAATTCTAGGAATTCTAAAAGAATGCCAAGAAAAATGATGAGAAGAACACCAAGAAATGTAAGTCTTCCAGACTCGATAATATATCTTCCTAGACACAGATTTACGAGCCTGTAACATAGTATTAATTACGGAGTCAGAGAAACCTCTATGACTGAAAATCAAGCGTTCAATCTCCAAACCTTCAAATTTAATGATTTGAGATCCTGATGGAAAAAAGGACCTTGCTATAGAAGGTCTGGTCTTAACGGAAGAGTCCACGGTTGGCAAGTAGCCATCCGAACAAGATCCGCATACCAAAACCTGTGAGGCCATGCTGGAGCCACCAGCATAACAAACGCTCCTTTAGAATCTTTGAAATCACTCTTGGAAGAAGAACTAGGGGCGGAAAGATATAGGCAGGATGATACTTCCAAGGAAGTGACAATGCATTCACTGCTTCCGCCTGAGGATCCCTGGATCTGGACAGATACCTGGGAAGCTTCTTGTTTAGATGAGAAGCCATCAGATCTATTTCTGGAAGTCCCCAGATTTGAACAATCTGAAGAAATACCTCTGGGTGAAGAGACCAGGATGTAAAGTCTGGCGACTGAGATAATCCGCTTCCCAATTGTCTGTACCTGGGATTTTAAACCGCAGAAATTAGACAGGAGCTGGATTCCGCCCATGCAAGTATTCGAGATACTTCTTTCATAGCTAGAGGACTGTGAGTCCCTCCTTGATGATTGACATATGCCACGGTTGTGACATTGTCTGTTTGAAAACAAATGAACGACTCTCTTTAGAAGCGGCCACGACTGAAGAGCTCTGAAAATCGCACGGAGTTCCAAAATGTTGATTGGTAATCTCGCCTCCTGAGAATCCCAAACCCCCTGCGCTGTCAGAGACCCCCATACAGCTCCCCAACCTGTCAGACTTGCATCTGTTGAGATCACAGTCCAGGTCGGAAGAACAAAAGAAGCCCCTGAACTAAACGATGATGGTCTGTCCACCACGTCAGAGAGTGTCGTACAATCAGTTTTAAAGATATTAATTGTGATATCTTTGTGTAATCCCTGCACCACTGGTTCAGCATACAAGTGAAGAGGTCGCATGTGAAAACGAGCAAAGGGGATAGCGTCCGATGCAGCAGTCATAAGACTAGAATTTCCATGCATAAGGCTACCGAAGGGAATGATTGAGACTGAAGGTTTCGACAAGCTCAAACCAATTTCAGACATCTTTTGTCCGTCAAAGACAGAGTCATGGACACTGAATCTATCTGGAAACCTAAAAAGGTTACCCTTGTCTGTGGAATCAATGAACTCTTTGGTAAATTGATCCTCCAACCATGTTCTTGAAGAAAAGATACAAGTCGATTCGTATGAGATTCTGCTAAATGTGAAGACTGAGCAAGTACAAGATATCGTCCAAATAAGGAAATACCAAATACCCTGTTCTCTGATTACAGATAGCAGGGCACCGAGAACCTTTGTAAAAATCCTTGGAGCTGTTGCTAGGCCAAACGGCAGAGCCACAAATGGTAATGCTTGTCTAGAAAAGAATCTCAGAAACTGAGAATGATCTGGATGAATCGGAACGTGCAGATATGCATCCTGTAAATCTATTGTGGACATATAATGCCCTTGCTGAAAAAAAGGCAGAATAGTCCTTATAGTCACCATTTTGAATTTTGGTATTCTTACATAACGATTCAATATTTTTAAATCCAGAACTGGTCTGAAGGAATTCTCCTTCTTTGGTACAATGAATAGATTTGAGTAAAACCCCAGACCCTGTTCCAGAACTGGAACTGGTACAATTACTCCAGACAACTCTAGATCTGAAACATTTCAGAAACGCTTGAGCCTTCACTGGATTTATTGGAACGCGAGAAAGAAAAAATCTTCTTGCAGGAGGCCTTATCTTGAAACCTATTATGTACCCTTGTGAAACAATGTTCTGAATCCAAAGACAGTGAATCGAATTGATCCAAATTTCTTTGAAAAAAATGTAATCTGCCCCCTACCACAGCTGGGCTGGAATGAGGGCTGCACCTTCATGTGGACTTGGGAGCTGGCTTTGGCTTTCTAAAAGGCTTGGATTTATTCCAGACTGGAGATGGTTTCCAAACAGAAACTGTTCCTGTAGAGGAAGGATCAGGCTTTTGTTCCTTATTCTGACGAAAGGAACGAAAACGATTAGCAGCCCTATATTTACCTTTAGATTTTTTATCCTGTGGTAAAAAAGTTCCTTTCCCCACAGTAACAGTTGAAATAATAGAATCCAACTGTGAACCAAACAATTTATTACCTTGGAAAGAAAGGGAAAGCAAGTTGACTTAGAAGACATATATCAGCATTCCAAGATTTAAGCCATAAAGCTCTTCTAGCTAAAATAGCTAAAGACATATACCTGATATCAACCCTAATGATATCAAAGATGGCATCACAAATAAAGTTATTAGCATGTTGAAGAAGATTAATAATGCTATGAGAATTATGATCTGTTACTTGTTGAGCTAAAGCCTCCAACCAGAAAGTTGAAGCTGCAGCAACATCCGCCAAAGATATAGCAGGTCTAAGAAGATTACCTGAACATAAATAAGCTTTCCTTAGAAAAGATTCAATTTTCCTAACTAAAGGATCCTTAAAAGAAGTACTATCTGCCGTAGGAATAGTAGTACGTTTAGCAAGAGTGAGATAGCCCCATCAACTTTAGGGATTTTGTCCCAAAACTCTAATCTGTCAGATGGCACAGGATACAACTTTTTAAACCTTTTAGAAGGAGTAAAAGAATTACCCAGATTATTCCATTCCCTGGACATTACTGCAGAAATAGCATCAGGGACGGGAAAAACCTCCGGAATAACTACAGGGGTTTAAAAACCGTATTTAAACGTTTAGATTTAGTATCAAGAGGACCAGATTCCTCTATTTCTAATGCAATTAAGACTTCTTTAAGTAAAGAACGAATAAATTCCATTTTAAATAAATATGAAGATTTATCAGTGTAAATTTCTGAAACAGAATCCTCTGAACCAGAGAAATCATCAGAAAAAGAATCAGAATGATGTTGTCATTTAAAAATTCATATGATAAATGAGAAGTTTTAAAAAGACTTTTTACGTTTACTGGAAGGGGGAGTAACAGACATAGCCTTCCTAATAGATTTAGAAACAAAATCTCTTATGTTAACAGGAAACCCTGAGTATTAGATGTTGATGGAACAGCAACAGGTAATGGAACATTACTAAAGGAAATATTATTTGCATTAGCAAGTTTATCATGACATTCATCACAAACAACAGCCGGAGGGACAGTTACCACAAGTTTACAACAAATGCACTTAACTTTGGTAGATCCAGCATCAGGCAGCGAATTTCCAGAAGTAGCTTCTGATCCAGGGTCAATCTGAGACATCTTGCAATATGTAATAGAAAAAACAACATATAAAGCAAAATTATCAAATTCCTTAAATGACAATGTGCAAATAGACAATGAGACTTAAATAATGTGGAGACAATAATGACGCCCTATTTTTTAGCGCCAAAAAGACGCCCACATTATTTGGCGCCAAAAATGACGCCACATCCGGAACGACGACATCTTTGGTGCAAAAAAAACGTCAAAAAAATGACGCAACTTCCGGTGACAAGTATGACGCCGGAAATGACTAAAAAAAATTTTTGCGCCAATAAAATCTGCGCCAAGAATGACGCAATAAAATGAAGCATTTTCAGCCCACGCGAGCCTAACAGCCCACAGGAAAAAACAGAATTTATGTTTACCTGATAAAATTACTGTTCTCCAACGGTGTGTCCGGTCCACTGGCGTCATCCTTACTTGTGGGATATTCTCTTCCCCAACAGGAAATGGCAAAGAGCCCAGCAAAGCTGGTCACATGATGCCCTCCTAGGCTCCGCCTACCCCAGTCATTCGACCGACGTAAAGGAGGAATATTTGCATAGGAGAAACCATATGATACCGTGGTGACTGTAGTTAAAGAAAATAAATTATCAGACCTGATTAAAAAACCAGGGCGGGCCGTGGACCGGACACACCGTTGGAGAAAGTAATTTATCAGGTAAACATAAATTCTGTTTTCTCCAACATAGGTGTGTCCGGTCCACGGCGTCATCCTTACTTGTGGGAAGCAATACCAAAGCTTTAGGACACGGATGAAGGGAGGGAGCAAATCAGGTCACCTAAATGGAAGGCACCACGGTTTGCAAAACCTTTCTCCCAAAAATAGCCTCAGAAGAAGCAAAAGTATCAAACTTGTAAAATTTGGTAAAAGTGTGCAGTGAAGACCAAGTCGCTGCCCTACATATCTGATCAACAGAAGCCTCGTTCTTGAAGGCCCATGTGGAAGCCACAGCCCTAGTGGAATGAGCTGTGATTCTTTCAGGAGGCTGCCGTCCGGCAGTCTCATAAGCCAATCTGATGATGCTTTTAATCCAAAAGAGAGAGAGGTAGAAGTTGCTTTTTGACCTCTCCTTTTACCAGAATAAACAACAAACAAGGAAGATGTTTGTCTAAAATCCTTTGTAGCATCTAAATAGAATTTTAGAGCGCGAACAACATCCAAATTGTGCAACAAACGTTCCTTCTTTGAAACTGGATTCGGACACAAAGAAGGCCACGACTATCTCCTGGTTAATGTTTTTGTTAGAAACAACTTTCGGAAGAAAACCAGGTTTAGTACGTAAAACCACCTTATCTGCATGGAAAACCAGATAAGGAGGAGAACACTGCAGAGCAGATAATTCTGAAACTCTTCTAGCAGAAGAAATTGCAACCAAAAACAAAACTTTCCAAGATAATAACTTAATATCAACGGAATGCAAGGGTTCAAACGGAACCCCCTGAAGAACTGAAAGAACTAAGTTGAGACTCCAAGGAGGAGTCAAAGGTTTGTAAACAGGCTTGATTCTAACCAGAGCCTGAACAAAGGCTTGAACATCTGGCACAGCTGCCAGCTTTTTGTGAAGTAACACAGACAAGGCAGAAATCTGTCCCTTCAAGGAACTTGCCGATAATCCTTTCTCCAATCCTTCTTGAAGAAAGGATAGAATCTTAGGAATCTTTACCTTGTTCCAAGGGAATCCTTTAGATTCACACCAACAGATATATTTTTTCCATATTTTGTGGTAAATTTTTCTAGTTACAGGCTTTCTGGCCTGAACAAGAGTATCAATAACAGAATTCGAGAACCCTCGTTTTGATAAGATCAAGCGTTCAATCTCCAAGCAGTCAGCTGGAGTGAGACCAGATTCGGATGTTCGAACGGACCTTGAACAAGAAGGTCTCGTCTCAAAGGTAGCTTCCATGGTGGAGCCGATGACATATTCACCAGATCTGCATACCAAGTCCTGCGTGGCCACGCAGGAGCTATCAAGATCACCGACGCCCTCTCCTGATTGATCCTGGCTACCAGCCTGGGGATGAGAGGAAACGGCGGGAATACATAAGCTAGTTTGAAGGTCCAAGGTGCTACTAGTGCATCTACTAGAGTCGCCTTGGGATCCCTGGATCTGGACCCGTAGCAAGGAACCTTGAAGTTCTGACGAGAGGCCATCAGATCCATGTCTGGAATGCCCCCACAATTGAGTAATTTGGGCAAAGATTTCCGGATGGAGTTCCCACTCCCCCGGATGTAATGTCTGACGACTCAGAAAATCCGCTTCCCAATTTTCCACTCCTGGAATGTGGATTGCAGACAGGTGGCAGGAGTGAGTCTCCGCCCATTGAATGATTTTGGTCACTTCTTCCATCGCCAGGGAACTCCTTGTTCCCCCCTGATGGTTGATGTACGCAACAGTCGTCATGTTGTCTGATTGAAACCGTATGAACTTGGCCTTTGCTAGCTGAGGCAAGCCTTGAGAGCATTGAATATCGCTCTCAGTTCCAGAATATTTATCGGTAGAAGAGATTCTTCCCGAGACCAAAGACCCTGAGCTTTCAGGGGTCCCCAGAACCGCGCCCCAGCCCATCAGACTGGCGTCGGTCGTGACAATGACCCACTCTGGTCTGCGGAAGGTCATCCCTTGTGACAGGTTGTCCAGGGACAGCCACCAACGGAGTGAGTCTCTGGTCCTCTGATTTACTTGAATCGTCGGAGACAAGTCTGTATAGTCCCCATTCCACTGACTGAGCATGCACAGTTGTAATGGTCTTAGATGAATGCGCGCAAAAGGAACTATGTCCATTGCCGCTACCATCAAACCTATTACTTCCATGCACTGCGCTATGGAAGGAAGAGGAACGGAATGAAGTGTTTGACAAGAGTTTAGAAGTTTTGTTTTTCTGGCCTCTGTCAGAAAAATCCTCATTTCTAAGGAGTCTATTATTGTTCCCAAGAAGGGAACCCTTGTTGACGGAGATAGAGAACTCTTTTCTACGTTCACTTTCCATCCGTGAGATCTGAGAAAGGCCAGGACTATGTCCGTGTGAGCCTTTGCTTGAGGAAGGGACGACGCTTGAATCAGAATGTCGTCCAAGTAAGGTACTACTGCAATGCCCCTTGGTCTTAGTACCGCTAGAAGGGACCCTAGTACCTTTGTGAAAATCCTTGGAGCAGTGGCTAATCCGAAAGGAAGTGCCACGAACTGGTAATGCTTGTCCAGGAATGCGAACCTTAGGAACCGATGATGTTCCTTGTGGATAGGAATATGTAGATACGCATCCTTTAAATCCACCGTGGTCATGAATTGACCTTCCTGGATGGAAGGAAGAATTGTTCGAATAGTTTCCATTTTGAACGATGGAACCTTGAGAAACTTGTTTAGGATCTTGAGATCCAAGATTGGTCTGAACGTTCCCTCTTTTTTGGGAACTACGAACAGATTGGAGTAGAACCCCATCCCTTGTTCTCCTAATGGAACAGGATGAATCACTCCCATTTTTAACAGGTCTTCTACACAATGTAAGAATGCCTGTCTCTTTATGTGGTCTGAAGACAATTCGAGACCTGTGGAACCTCCCCCTTGGGGGAAGCCCCTTGAATTCCAGAAGATAACCTTGGGAGACTATTTCTAGTGCCCAAGGATCCAGAACATCTCTTGCCCAAGCCTGAGCGAAGAGAGAGAGTCTGCCCCCCACCAGATCCGGTCCCGGATCGGGGGCCAACATTTCATGCTGTCTTGGTAGCAGTGGCAGGTTTCTTGGCCTGCTTTCCCTTGTTCCAGCCTTGCATTGGTCTCCAGGCTGGCTTGGCTTGAGAAGTATTACCCTCTTGCTTAGAGGACGTAGCACTTGGGGCTGGTCCGTTTCTACGAAAGGGACGAAAATTAGGTTTATTTTTGGCCTTGAAAGACCTATCCTGAGGAAGGGCGTGGCCCTTACCCCCAGTGATATCAGAGATAATCTCTTTCAAGTCAGGGCCAAACAGCGTTTTCCCCTTGAAAGGAATGTTAAGCAATTTTGTTCTTGGAAGACGCATCCGCTGACCAAGATTTCAACCAAAGCGCTCTGCGCGCCACAATAGCAAACCCAGAATTTTTCGCCGCTAACCTAGCCAATTGCAAAGTGGCGTCTAGGGTGAAAGAATTAGCCAATTTGAGAGCACGGATTCTGTCCATAATCTCCTCATAAGGAGGAGAATCACTATCGATCGCCTTTTCTAGCTCATCGAACCAGAAACACGCGGCTGTAGTGACAGGGACAATGCATGAAATTGGTTGTAGAAGGTAACCTTGCTGAACAAACATCTTTTTAAGCAAACCTTCTAATTTTTTATCCATAGGATCTTTGAAAGCACAACTATCTTCTATGGGTATAGTGGTGCGCTTGTTAGAGTAGAAACCGCCCCCTCGACCTTGGGGACTGTCTGCCATAAGTCCTTTCTGGGGTCGACCATGGGAAACAATTTTTTAAATATGGGGGGAGGGACGAAAGGTATACCGGGCCTTTCCCATTCTTTATTTACAATGTCCGCCACCCGCTTGGGTATAGGAAAAGCTTCCGGGGGCCCCGGGACCTCTAGGAACTTGTCCATTTTACATAGTTTCTCTGGGATGATCAAATTCTCACAATCATCCAGAGTGGATAACACCTCCTTAAGCAGAGCGCGGAGATGTTCCAACTTAAATTTAAATGTAATCACATCGGGTTCAGCTTGTTGAGAAATTTTCCCCTGAATCTGAAATTTCTCACCTCAGACAAAACCTCCCTGGCCCCTCAGACTGGTGTAGGGGCATATCAGAACCATTATCAGCGTCCTCATGCTCTTCAGTATCTAAAACAGAGCAGTCGCGCTTACGCTGATAAGTGGGCATTTTTGGCTAAAATGTTTTTGATAGAATTATCCATTACAGCCGTTAATTGTTGCATAGTAAGGAGTATTGGCGCGCTAGATGTACTAGGGGCCTCCTGAGTGGGCAAGACTGGTGTAGACGAAGGAGGGAATGATGCAGTACCATGCTTACTCCCCTCACTTGAGGAATCATCTTGGGCATCATTTTTCTGTGTCACATAAATCACATCTATTTAAATGAGAAGGAACCTTGGCTTCCCCACATTCAGAACACAGTCTATCTGGTAGTTCAGACATGTTAAACAGGCATAAACTTGATAAAGTACAAAAAAACGTTTATACTTTAAATTTTAAACTGAACACACTTTATTACTGCAATTGCGAAAAAGTATGAAGGAATTGTTCAAAATTCACCAAAATTTCACCACAGTGTCTTAAAGCCTTAAAAGTATTGCACACCAAATTTGGAAGCTTTAACCCTTAAAATAACGGAACCGGAGCCGTTTTTATCTTTAACCCCTTTACAGTCCCTGGTATCTGCTTTGCTGAGACCCAACCAAGCCCAAAGGGGAATACGATACCAAATGACGCCTTCAGAAAGTCTTTTTTTATGTATCAGAGCTCCTCACACATGCGACTGCATGTCATGCTTCTCAAAAACAAGTGCGCAATACCGGCGCGAAAATGAGGCTCTGCCTATGATTAGGGAAAGCCCCTAGAGAATAAGGTGTCTAAAACAGTGCCTGCCGATATTATTTTACAAAAATACCCAGATTAAATGATTCCTCAAGGCTAAATATGTTTATATATGAATCGATTTAGCCCAGAAAATGTCTACAGTCTTAACAAGCCCTTGTGAAGCCCTTATTTACTCTGTAATAAAAATGGCTTACCGGATCCCATAGGGAAAATGACAGCTTCCAGCATTACATCGTCTTGTTAGAATGTGTCATACCTCAAGCAGCAAAAGTCTGCTCACTGTTCCCCCAACTGAAGTTAATTCCTCTCAACAGTCCTGTGTGGAACAGCCATCGATTTTAGTAACGGTTGCTAAAATCATTTTCCTCTTACAAACAGAAATCTTCATCTCTTTTCTGTTTCAGAGTAAATAGTACATACCAGCACTATTTTAAAATAACAAACTCTTGATTGAATAATAAAAACTACAGTTAAACACTAAAAAACTCTAAGCCATCTCCGTGGAGATGTTGCCTGTACAACGGCAAAGAGAATGACTGGGGTAGGCGGAGCCTAGGAGGGATCATGTGACCAGCTTTGCTGGGCTCTTTGCCATTTCCTGTTGGGGAAGAGAATATCCCACAAGTAAGGATGACGCCGTGGACCGGACACACCTATGTTGGAGAAAAGTCAAATTTAAGGTAAGAAAATTTTTTTATTATTCAAATGCATTATCCCAAATAATGAAACTGACTGTCTGAAATAAGGAATATTGAACATCCTGAATCAAGGCAAATAAATGTTTAAACACATATATTTAGAACTTTATATAAAAGTGCCCAACCATAGCTTAGAGTGTCACAGAAAATAAGACTTACTTACCCCAGGACACTCATCTACATGTAGTAGAAAGCCAAACCAGTACTGAAACGAGAATCAGTAGAAGTTATGGTATATATAACAGTATATCGTCGATCTGAAAAGGGAGGTAAGAGATGAATCTCTACGACCGATAACAGAGAACCTATGAAATAGACCCCGTAGAAAGAGATCATTGAATTCAAATAGGCAATACTCTCTTCACATCCCTCTGACATTCACTGCACACTGAGAGGAAAACCGGGCTCCAGCCTGCTGCGAAGTGCATATCAACGTAGAATCTAGCACAAACTTACTTCACCACCTCCATGGGAGGCAAAGTTTGTAAAACTGATTTGTGGGTGTGGTGAGGGGTGTATTTATAGGCATTTTGAGGTTTGGGAAACTTTACCCCTCCTGGTAGGAATGTATATCCCATACGTCACTAGCTCATGGACTCTTGCTAATTACATGAAAGAAATATCCCCTAAAACAAGAGGGCTGGCCAAAGACATGGCCAATGATGCAACTGGACAACCAAACAAGATCCACATACCAAACTTCTGAGGCCATGCTGATGCTATCAAACACATGACACTGTTCCAATATGACCTTGAAAATCACCTTTGGAACAGCCAATAGAATGCGAGGTCAATCCTATTGGCTGATTGGATCAGCCAATCGGATTGAACTTCAATCCGATTGGCTGATTACATAAGCCAATAGGATTTTTCTTACCTTAATTCCGATTGGCTGATAGGAATCTATCAGCCAATCACAATTCAAGGGACGCCATCTTGGATGACGTCATTTAAAGGAACTTTCATTCTTCGTTAGGACTTCGTTTGAAGAGGATGCTCCGCGTTGGCTGGATTGAAGATGGACCTACTCTGGAAGGATTTAGATAGAAGATGCCGCGCCTGGATTAAGACTTCTGCCAACTGGAGGACCTCTTCTGCCCCGATCGGATGAAGACTTCTGCTGTATGGAGGACCACTTGTGCCCGGATGGGTGAAGATGGCTCAAGGTAGGGTGATCTTCAGGGGGTTAGTGTTAAATTTTTTAAGGGGGGATTGGGTGGGTTTTAGAGTAGGGGTGTGTGGGTGGTGGGTTGTAATGTTGGGGGGGTATTGTATTTATTTTTTTTTACAGGTGAAAGAGCTGATTACTTTGGGGCAATGCCCCGCAAAAGGCCCTTTTAAGGGCTATTTGTAATTTAGTATAGGGTAGGGATTTTTTTTATTTTGGGGGCTTTTTTTATTTATTAGGGGGATTAGATTAGCTGTAATTAGTTTTAAAATTTGTAAAAAAAAATTCTCTGTAATTTAGTGTTTTTTTCGTAATTTAGTTTAATTTAATTGTAATTAATTGTAGGTAGTTTAGGTAATTTAATTATTGACTAATGTTAGGTGTAATTGTAACTTAGGTTAGGGTTTAATTTACAGGTCAATTTGTATTTATTTTAGCTAGGTAGTTAATAGTTAATAACTATTTATTAACTATTATACCTAGTTAAAATAAATACAAAGTTGCCTGTAAAATAAAAATAAATCCTAAAATAGCTATAATGTAACTATTAGTTATATTGTAGCTATATTAGGGTTTATTTTATAGGTTACTATTTAGTTTTAAATAGGAATAATGTAGTTAATGATAGTATTTTTATTTAGATTTATTTGAATTATATTTAAGGGGGGTTAAGGTTAGGGTTAGACTTAAGTTTAGAGGTTAATACATTTAATATAGTAGCGGCGACGTTGGGTGCGGCAGATTAGGGGTTAATAAATGTAGGCAAGTGTCGTGATGTTAGGGACGGCAGATTAAGGGTTAATAAAATTTAACTAGTGTTTGCGAGGCGGGAGTGCGGCAGTTTAGGGGTTAATACATTTATTAAAGTGGCGGCGATGTCCGGTCGGCAGATAAGGGGTTAAAAAAATTATTTTAGTGTTTGCGATGTGGGGGGGGGCCTCGGTTTAGGGGTTAATAGGTAGTTTATGGGTGTTAGTGTACTTTTTAGCAGTTTAGTTAAGAGCTTTATGTTCCGGCGTTAGCCCATAAAACTCTTAACTACAGACTTTTAAATGCGGTAGGAGTCTTGACAGGAGAGGGTCTACCGCTCACTTCTTCCAAGACTCGTAATACCAGCATTAGGCAAATCCCATTAAAAAGATAGGATACGCAATTGACGTAAGGGGATTTGCGGTAGCCTCGAGTCGCGGAAGAAAAGTGAGCGGAACACCTGTACCTGCAGGACTCTTAATACCAGCGGGCGTTAAAAAACAGCGTTGGGACCTCTCAACGCTGCTTTTTAAGGCTAACGCAGAACTCGTGATCTAGCCGATAGTTAATAGGAGGACTAGACTCCTAAAAACTATAAATAGAAAAAATTTCCTAAACAAAGAACAAAAAATGTTCAAATGAAAAATAAGGAGAATTTTCAACAAACTGTCTGATACAGGAGCCTTTGAACCAAATAAATCTAAATCAGTAGAATAAACTTAAGTATGCTGTTGGTCAGAACAAAATTAATTAAAACAATTTTGAAAAGACCTTGTAAGTTTACTTAAAGTGCCACTGTAAGTAAATATTTTTTCTATGCCTGTTACTAACTAACTACCCCAAATACTCTTTTTATCAATAGCATTTCATTAACATATCTCTACCGTATATCAGAAATCTTGTCTGCAAATTTAATTGTTTTCCAAACCCACTCCGTGGGTATCCTTTGCTGTGTACCAATCCGTTTACAATACCTAGGTTTCAAAATGGCGCTTCAAACACAAAGTTATTGGTTATATGGATATAACTTTTAGAACGTTATGAAACTTTGTTTTGGAGAAAATATAGGTCAGTAGGTTTTAATTAATGTTTATTAACTTTAATATGTTAGTTGTTTAGCTTAAAAATTATAACAGAAAGTAATCCTTTAAAGGTATAATAGCAGTCATAACCTTTTATGATATAAACAACAACAAGTGAAGTTTGCAGATGAAATCAAGTAAATGAACTGAATATGTATAAAACCGTAAATGTTATTGTACATGTAGAAACATTGCTAGCATAAAACATGATAAATAAATTACACATAATTGAGCTGAAGAAATAGCTTAAAAAATGAAAAGAACACACACACTTAGCTTTGTAGAATTGTGTTCCAGGGCATCATAGTTTCTACAGTAAAAGTCAGGATCAGAATGAGACGTCTCACAAAATGTAACAGAAAAAGAAAAACAACATTAGGCAAAACATTCAATTTCCACAATGTAACAGTTTCAGTAGAGAAAAACAAAAGCAGGCATACTAGCTTTCAAAGTTCATGAAAACAGCGAGCAATAGAGGGAGAGGGGTAAAATAACTAAAATTTGGCGCCAAGAATTACGCATTACACAAAAAGTAAAAAAAATTTGCTGCAAAACTAACACCAGGAAATGACAGAACTTGCGTCATAACGTGATTTCGCGCCAAAACTAGCGTCAATAAAAACGCAAAAAACAAAAAAATTTGCGCCATCGAAAGGTGCAACTTTGTGCCAAGAATGACACAAAAAACAGAATTTATGCTTACCTGATAAATTACTTTCTCCAACGGTGTGTCCGGTCCATGGCGTCATCCTTACTTGTGGGATATTCTCTTCCCCAACAGGAAATGGCAAAGAGCCCAGCAAAGCTGGTCATATGATCCCTCCTAGGCTCCGCCTACCCCAGTCATTCGACCGACGTACAGGAGGAAATATGCATAGGAGAAACCATATGATACCGTGGTGACTGTAGTTAGAGAAAATAATTCATCAGACCTGATTAAAAAAACCAGGGCGGGCCGTGGACCGGACACACCGTTGGAGAAAGTAATTTATCAGGTAAGCATAAATTCTGTTTTCTCCAACATAGGTGTGTCCGGTCCACGGCGTCATCCTTACTTGTGGGAACCAATACCAAAGCTTTAGGACACGGATGAAGGGAGGGAGCAAATCAGGTCACCTAAATGGAAGGCACCACGGCTTGCAAAACCTTTCTCCCAAAAATAGCCTCTGAAGAAGCAAAAGTATCAAATTTGTAAAATTTGGCAAAAGTGTGCAGTGAAGACCAAGTCGCTGCCTTACATATCTGGTCAACAGATGCCTTGTTCTTGAAGGCCCATGTGGAAGCCACAGCCCTAGTGGAGTGAGCTGTGATTCTTTCAGGAGGCTGCCGTCCGGCAGTCTCATAAGCCAAACGGATAATGCTTTTAAGCCAAAAAGAAAGAGAGGTAGAAGTTGCTTTTTGACCTTTCCTTTTACCAGAATAAACAACAAACAAAGAAGAAGTTTGTCTGAAATCTTTAGTGGCCTCTAAATAGAATTTTAGAGCACGGACTACGTCCAAATTGTGTAACAAACGTTCCTTCTTTGAAACTGGATTCGGGCACAAAGAAGGTACAACTATCTCCTGGTTAATATTTTTGTTGGAAACAACTTTCGGAAGAAAACCAGGCTTAGTACGCAAAACACCTTATCTGCATGGAACACCAGATAGGGCGGAGAACACTGCAGAGCAGATAACTCAGAAACTCTTCTAGCAGAAGAAATTGCAACCAAAAACAAAACTTTCCAAGATAATAACTTAATATCTACGGAATGTAAGAGTTCAAACGGAACTCCTTGAAGAACTGAAAGAACTAGATTTAGACTCCAGGGAGGAGTCAAAGGTCTGTAGACAGGCTTGATTCTAACCAGAGCCTGAACAAACGCTTGAACCCTCTTGTAGAAAGGATAAAATCCTAGGAATTTTTATCTTGTTCCATGGGAATCCTTTAGATTCACACCAATGGATATATTTTTTCCATATCTTATGGTAAATTTTTCTAGTTACAGGCTTTCTAGCCTGAATCAGAGTATCTATTACAGAATCTGAAAACCCACGCTTTGATAAAATCAAGCGTTCAATCTCCAAGCAGTCAGTTGGAGAGAAACCAGATTCGGATGTTCGAATGGACCTTGAACAAGAAGGTCCTGTCTCAAAGGTAGCTTCCATGGTGGAGCCGATGACATTCACCAGGTCTGCATACCAAGTCCTGCGTGGCCACGCAGGAGCTATCAAGATCACCGAAGCCCTCTCCTGGTTGATCCTGGCTACCAGCCTGGGAATGAGAGGAAACGGTGGGAAAACATAAGCTAGGTTGAAGGTCCAAGGTGCTACTAGTGCATCTACTAGAGTCGCCTTGGGATCCCTGGATCTGGACCCGTAACAAGGAACCTTGAAGTTCTGACGAGACGCCATCAGATCCATGTCTGGAATGCCCCATAATTGAGTTATTTGGGCAAAGATTTCCGGGTGGAGTTCCCACTCCCCCGGATGGAATGTCTGACGACTCAGAAAATCCGCTTCCCAATTTTCCACTCCTGGGATGTGGATTGCAGACAAGTGGCAGGAGTGATCCTCCGCCCATTGAATTATCTTGGTCACTTCCTCCATCGCCAGGGAACTCCTTGTTCCCCCCTGATGGTTGATATATGCAACTGTCGTCATGTTGTCTGATTGAAACCTTATGAATTTGGCCTTTGCTAGATGAGGCCAAGCTTTGAGAGCATTGAATATCGCTCTCAGTTCCAGAATGTTTATCGGGAGAAGAGATTCTTCCCGAGACCATAGACCCTGAGCTTTCAGGGGTTCCCAGACCGCGCCCCAGCCCACCAGACTGGCGTCGGTCGTGACAATGACCCACTCTGGTCTGCGGAAGCTCATTCCCTGTGACAGGTTGTCCAGGATTAGCCACCAACGGAGTGAATCTCTGGTCCTTTGATCTACTTGAATCGTCGGAGACAAGTCTGTATAATCCCCATTCCACTGTCTGAGCATGCACAGTTGTAATGGTCTTAGATGAATTTGTGCAAAAGGAACTATGTCCATTGCTGCAACCATCAATCCTATTACTTCCATGCATTGCGCTATGGAAGGACGAAGAACAGAATGAAGAACTTGACAAGAGCTTAGAAGTTTTGATTTTCTGACCTCTGTCAGAAAAATTCTCATTTCTAAGGAGTCTATTATTGTTCCCAAGAAGGGAACTCTTGTTGACGGGGAAAGAGAACTTGGTCTTAGAACCGCTAGAAGGGACCCTAGTACCTTTGTGAAAATTCTCGGAGCAGTGGCTAATCCGAAAGGAAGTGCCACAAACTGGTAATGCTTGTCCAGAAAAGCGAACCTTAGGAACTGATGATGTTCCTTGTGGATAGGAATATGGAGGTACGCATCCTTTAAATCCACCGTGGACATAAATTGACCTTCCTGGATGGTAGGAAGGATCGTTCGAATGGTTTCCATTTTGAATGATGGAACCCTGAGAAATTTGTTTAGGATCTTGAGATCTAGAATTGGTCTGAACGTTCCCTCTTTTTTGGGAACTATGAACAGGTTGGAGTAAAACCCCATCCCTTGTTCTCTTATTGGAACTGGATGAATTACTCCCATCCTTAACAGGTCTTCTACACAATGTAAGAATGCCTGTCTTTTTATTTGGTTTGAAGATAATTGAGACCTGTGGAACCTTCCCCTTGGGGGTAGTTCCTTGAATTCCAGGAGATAACCTTGAGAAACTATTTCTAGTGCCCAAGGATCCTGAACATCTCTTGCCCAGACCTGAGCAAAGAGAGAAAGTCTGCCCCCCACCAGATCCGGTCCCGGATCGGGGGCCATCCCTTCATGCTGTTTTGGTAGCAGTGGCAGGCTTCTTGGCCTGCTTACCCTTGTTCCAGCCTTGCATCGGTCTCCAGGCTGGTTTGGGTTGAGAAGTATTACCCTCTTGCTTAGAGGATGTAGAAGTAGAGGCTGGTCCGTTTCTGCGAAAGGGACGAAAATTAGGCTTATTTCTAGCCTTAAAAGACCTATCCTGAGGAAGGGCGTGGCCCTTTCCTCCGGTGATGTCTGAAATAATCTCTTTCAAATCAGGACCAAACAGTGTTTTGCCCTTGAAAGGGATGTTAAGCAATTTTGTCTTGGAAGACACATCCGCTGACCAAGACTTTAGCCAGAGCGCTCTGCGCGCCACGATAGCAAACCCTGAATTTTTCGCCGCTAATCTCGCTAATTGCAAAGCGGCATCTAGAATAAAAGAGTTAGCCAATTTAAGTGCATGAACTCTGTCCATAATCTCCTCATACGAAGATTCCTTATCGCGCGACTTTTCTAGTTCTTCGAACCAGAAACACGCTGCCGTAGTGACAGGAACAATGCATGAAATTGGTTGAAGAAGGTAACCTTGCTGAACAAACATTCTTTTAAGCAAACCCTCTAATTTTTTATCCATAGGATCTTTAAAAGCACAACTATCTTCTATGGGAATAGTAGTGCGTTTGTTTAGAGTAGAGACCGCCCCCTCGACCTTAGGGACTGTCTGCCATAAGTCCTTTCTGGGGTCGACTATAGGAAATAATTTCTTAAATATAGGGGGAGGCACAAAAGGTATGCCGGGCCTTTCCCATTCCTTGTTTACTATGTCCGCCACCCGCTTGGGTATAGGAAAAACATCGGGGGGCACCGGAACCTCTAGGAACTTGTCCATCTTACATAATTTCTCTGGAATGACCAAATTGTCACAATCATCCAGAGTAGATAATACCTCCTTAAGCAGCGCGCGGAGATGTTCTAATTTAAATTTAAATGTTACAACATCAGGTTCAGCTTGTTGAGAAATTTTCCCTGAATCTGAAATTTCTCCCTCAGACAAAACCTCCCTCCTGGCCCCTTCAGATTGGTGTGAGGGTATGTCAGAAGCGTTATCATCAGCGTCCTCTTGCTCTTCAGTGTTTAAAACAGAGCAATCGCGCTTTCTTTGATAAGTAGGCATTTTAGATAAAATATTTGCAATAGAATTATCCATAACAGCCGTTAATTGTTGCATAGTAATAAGTATTGGCGCACTAGATGTACTAGGGGCCTCTTGTGTGGGCAAAACTGGTGTAGACACAGAAGGGGGTGATGCAGTACCATGCTTACTCACCTCATCTGAAGAATCATCTTGGGCACTATTATTATCTGTGGCATCATTGTCCCTACTTTGTTTGGACACCATGTCACAATTATCACATATATTTAAATGGGGAGACACATTGGCTTTCATACATATCGAACATCGTTTATCTGATGGTTCAGACATGTTAAACAGGCTTAAACTTGTCAACAGAGCACAAAAAACGTTTTAAAATAAAACCGTTACTGTCACTTTAAATTTTAAACAGAACACACTTTATTACTGAATATGCAAAAAAGTATGAAGCAATTGTTCAAAATTCACCAAAATTTCACCACAGTGTCTTAAAGCCTTAAAAGTATTGCACACCAAATTTGAAAGCTTTAACCCTTAAAATAACGGAACCGGAGCCGTTTTTACATTTAACCCCTATACAGTCCCAGGAATCTGCTTTGCTGAGACCCAACCAAGCCCAGAGGGGAATACGATACCAAATGACGCCTTCTATAAGCTTTTTCAGTGGATCTTAGCTCCTCACACATGCATCTGCATGCCTTGCCTTCCAAAAACAACTGCGCATTAGTGGCGCGAAAATGAGGCTCTGCCTATGACTAGAGAAGGCCCCCATCTGAAAAAGGTGTCCATACAGTGCCTAACGTTTTTTAACAACAATCCCCAAGATTATAATAACTATAAAGCGCTATAATCTGTCAAATATGCTTAGCAAGTAATCGTTTTAGCCCAGAAAAATGTCTACCAGTTTTTTAAGCCCTTATAAAGCCTTTATTCTTATACCTAATCTAAGAAAATGGCTTACCGGTCCCCATAGGGAAAATGACAGCCTTCCAGCATTACCAAGTCTTGTTAGAAATGTGGCCATCATACCTCAGGCAGAAAAGTCTGCAAACTGCTTCCCCCAACTGAAGTTACTTCATCTCAACAGTCCTGTGTGGAAACAGCAATCGATTTTAGTAACGTTTGCTAAAATCATCTTCCTCTCACAAACAGAAATCTTCTTCTCTTTTCTGTTTCAGAGTAAATAGTACATACCAGCACTATTTTAAAATAACAAACACTTGATTGAAGAATAAAAACTACATTTAAACACCAAAAAACTCTTAGCCATCTCCGTGGAGATGTTGCCTGTGCAACGGCAAAGAGAATGACTGGGGTAGGCGGAGCCTAGGAGGGATCATATGACCAGCTTTGCTGGGCTCTTTGCCATTTCCTGTTGGGGAAGAGAATATCCCACAAGTAAGGATGACGCCGTGGACCGGACACACCTATGTTGGAGAAATTGTGTATATAAAGCATATACTAGAGCAAGAAATAGTAGTAGGGATGACCTTTTATATGGAAGTAAAGAAAAAGATACCAACAAGCAAATAAGATTCATAACCACATTTAATAACCAATGGAACAACCTAAGGTATACACTTAAAAAGAATCAGCATATTCTGCAATTAGATGATAAGGTAAAGGAGGTGGTGGGAGATTATCCCCTCCTTACAGCTAAGAGCGCCGATTTTGAAGAATTAGTGAGAAGTAACTTTGTAAAAAGCCCCTCATCATCAGATTGGCTTAGGGAAAATAGGGGCATTAAGGGAAGTTTTCCATGTGGGAAATGTGTATATTGCCCCTATATGGAGAGAAGCCACAGGTTCACAGGCAATGGGAGTAGAGAATATGATATTAGGTACTTTTTTAATTGTGAATCAGTGGGGGTGGTGTACCTGTTACACTGTGGGTGCCCCCGGTTCTATGTAGGAAAAACTAAGCGTGTTCTCAAAGATAGGATACAGGAACATAGAGATGATATATATTACAAGAGAGACACTAATGTTGAGAGACACTTTAAAAAGTACCATGCAGGAGACCCCTGCTCTCTAAAATGTACTGCCATTGACAAGGGGATCTGCATAATAGAGGAGGGGAAATATATAAAGTGTTACTTCAAAAAGAAGCCAGGTGGATCTGTGTGTTGAAAACAAGGTTTCCCTTGGGTCTTAATAAGGTGCATTATGCTTGCTTTCTATGATAGATATGATAGACAGTACAAAACCTAACCAAATAAAATTATTCTAACTTCTATGCAAAAAGGAAAAAAAAAAGGTGTACGCCATTATCTATAAATAACAGCAACTGGATTCCACAGCACCAATAATGAGGAGAAAAGTTTTTTAAAATTAAAGCATTTATTGATCCTTTTAGCTTTCATAAAGCATAGGCACAAAGCAGCAAACGCAACGTTTCGGGCTATCAACCCTTACTCATTTTAGCATGAGTAAGGGTTGATAGCCCGAAACTTTGTGTTTGCTGCTGTGTGCCTATGCTTTATGAAAGCTAAAAGGATCAATAAATGCTTTAAAGTTTAAAAACTTTTCTCCTCATTATTGGTGCTGTGGAATCCAGTTGCTGTTATCTTACAGAGAGGTGTTTGCAGTGGCCGTCTACTACATGCATCAGGTGTGTGCTGTCTGCCAAATGTGAATTATTATCTATAAATAACAATTTATGCTTACCTGATAAATTTATTTCTCTTGTAGTGTATCCAGTCCACGGATCATCCATTACTTGTGGGATATTCTCCTTCCCAACAGGAAGTTGCAAGAGGATCACCCACAGCAGAGCTGCTATATAGCTCCTCCCCACACTGCCATATCCAGTCATTTGACTGAAACAAGACGAGAAAGGAGAAACCATAGGGTGCAGTGGTGACTGTAGTTTAATTAAAATTTAGACCTGCCTTAAAAGGACAGGGCGGGCCGTGGACTGGATACACTACAAGAGAAATAAATTTATCAGGTAAGCATAAATTATGTTTTCTCTTTTTAAGTGTATCCAGTCCACGGATCATCCATTACTTGTGGGATACTAATACCAAAGCTAAAGTACACGGATGATGGGAGGGACAAGGCAGGAACTTAAACGGAAGGAACCACTGCCTGTAGAACCTTTCTCCCAAAAACAGCCTCCGAAGAAGCAAAAGTGTCAAATTTGTAAAATTTTGAAAAGGTGTGAAGCGAAGACCAAGTAGCAGCCTGGCAAATCTGTTCAACAGAGGCCTCATTTTTAAAGGCCCAGGTGGAAGCCACAGCTCTAGTAGAATGAGCTGTAATCCTTTCAGGGGGCTGCTGTCCAGCAGTCTCATAGGCTAAGCGTATTATGCTCCGAAGCCAAAAGGAGAGAGAGGTTGCCGAAGCTTTTTGACCTCTCCTCTGTCCAGAGTAAACGACAAACAGGGCAGATGTTTGGCGAAAATCTTTAGTAGCCTGTAAGTAAAACTTCAAGGCACAGACTACGTCCTGATTATGCAAAAGACGTTCCTTCTTTGAAGAAGGATTAGGACACAATGATGGAACAACAATCTCTTGATTGATATTCCTGTTAGAAACCACCTTAGGTAAAAACCCAGGTTTGGTACGCAGAACTACCTGAATGAAAAATAAGGAGAATCACAATGTAAGGCAGATAACTCAGAGACTCTTCGAGCCGAGGAAATAGCCATCAAAAACAGAACTTTCCAAGATAAAAAAGTTTAATATCAATGGAATGAAGGGGTTCAAACGGAACTCCCTGAAGAACTTTAAGAACCAAGTTTAAGCTCCACGGGGGAGCAACAGTTTTAAACACAGGCTTAATCCTAACCAAAGCCTGACAAAATGCCTGGACGTCTGGAACTTCTGCCAGACGCTTGTGCAAAAGAATAGACAGAGCAGAGATCTGTCCTTTTAAAGAACTAGCTGATAAGCCTTTGTCCAAACCCTCTTGGAGAAAAGACAATATCCTAGGAATCCTAACCTTACTCCATGAGTAACTCTTGGATTCACACCAATAAAGATATTTACGCCATATCTTATGGTAGATTTTCCTGGTGATAGGCTTCCGAGCCTGTATTAAGGTATCAATGACCGATTCGGAGAAGCCACGCCTTGATAGAATCAAGCGTTCAATCTCCATGCAGTCAGTCTCAGAGAAATTAGATTTGGATGATTGAAAGGACCTTGTATTAGAAGGTCCTGCCTCAGAGGCAGAGTCCATGGTGGAAGAGATGACATGTCCACTAGGTCTGCATACCAGGTCCTGCGTGGCCACGCAGGCGCTATCAGAATCACCGATGCTCTCTCCTGTGATTTTGGCAATCAGTCGAGGGAGCAGAGGAAACTGTGGAAACACATAGGCCAGGTTGAAGAACCAAGGAGCTGCTAAAGCATCTATCAGCGTTGCTCCCGGGTCCCTGGACCTGGATCCGTAACAAGGAAGCTTGGCGTTCTGGCGAGACGCCATGAGATCCAGTTCTGGTTTGCCCCAACGATGGACCAGTTGAGCAAACACCTCCGGATGGAGTTCCCACTCCCCCGGATGAAAAGTCTGACTTAGAAAATCCGCCTCCCAGTTCTCTATGCCTGGGATGTGGATCGCTGACAGGTGGTAAGAGTGAGAGACTGCCCAGCGAATTATCTTTGAGACTTCTAACATCGCTAGGGAACTCCTGGTTCCCCCTTGATGGTTGATGTAAGCCACAGTCGTGATGTTGTCCGACTGAAATCTGGAGTTAAGAGCAATATTCAATGCTCTTCTAGCTTGGCCTCAGTTAGCAACACTGAGGTTCATCAGAATATTTATTGGGAGGATTTTCTCCACCTGAGTCCACGATCCCTGAGCCTTCAGGGAGTTCCAGACTGCGCCCCAACCTAGAAGGCTGGCATCTGTTACAATCGTCCAATCTGGCCTGAGAAAGGTCATACCCTTGGACAGATGGACCCAAGAAAGCCACCAGAGATGAGAATCTCTGGTCTCTTGATCCAGATTTAGTAGAGGGGACAAATCTGAGTAATCCCCATTCCACTGACTTAGCATGCATAATTGCAGCGGTCTGAGATGCAGGCGCGCAAATGGCACTATGTCCATTGCTGCTACCATTAAGCCGATTACTTCCATGCACTGAGCCACTGACGGGCGTGGAATGGAATGAAGGACACGGCAAGCATTTAGAAGTTTTGATAACCTGGACTCCGTCAGGTAAATTTTCATCTCTACAGAATCTATAAGAGTCCATAGGAAGGAGACTCTTGTGAGTGGTGATAGAGAACTCTTTTCCACGTTCACTTTCCACCCATGCAACCTCAAATGCCAGAACTATCTCTGTATGAGACTTGGCAATTTGAAAGCTTGACGCCTGTATCAGGGTGTCGTCTAGATACGGAGCCACCGCTATGCCTCGCGGTCTTAGAACCGCCAGAAGTGAGCCCAGAACCTTTGTAAAAATTCTCGGGGCAATGGCCAACCCGAAGGGAAGAGCTACAAATTGGTAATGCCTGTCTAGAAAGGCAAACCTTAGGAACCGATGATGATCTTTGTGAATCGGTATGTGAAGGTAGGCATCCTTTAAGTCCACTGTGGTCATGTACTGACCCTCTTGGATCATGGGTAGGATGGTCCGAATAGTTTCCATTTTGAATGATGGAACTCTGAGGAATTTGTTTAAGATATTTAGATCCAAGATTGGTCTGAAGGTTCCCTCTTTCTTGGGAACCACAAACAGATATGAATAAAATCCCTGTCCTTGTTCCGTCCGCAGAACTGGATGGATCACTCCCATTACTAGGAGGTCTTGCACACAGCTTAGGAATGCCTCTTTCTTTATCTGGTTTGCTGATAACCTTGAAAGATGAAACCTCCCTTGTGGAGGAGAAGCTTTGAAGTCCAGAAGATATCCCTGAGATATGATCTCCAACGCCCAGGGATCCTGAACATCTCTTGCCCACGCCTGGGCGAAGAGAGAAAATTTTGCCCCCCACTAGACCCGTTTCTGGATAGGGGGCCGTTCCTTCATGCTGTCTTGGGGGCAGCAGCAGGCTTTCTGGCCTGCTTGCCCTTGTTCCATGACTGGTTAGGTTTCCAGGCCTGTCTGGAATGAGCAACAGTTCCCTCTTGTTTTGAAGCGGAGGAAGTTGATGCTGCTCCTGCCTTGAAATTTCGAAAGGCACGAAAATTAGACTGTTTGGCCTTTGATTTGGCCCTGTCCTGAGGAAGGGTATGACACTTGCCTCCAGTAATGTCAGCAATAATTTCCTTCAAGCCAGGCCAGAATAAGGTCTGCCCCTTGAAAGGAATGTTGAGTAATTTAGACTTTGAAGTCACGTCAGCTGACCAGGATTTAAGCCATAGCGCCCTACGCGCCTGGATGGCGAATCCGGAATTCTTAGCCGTTAGTTTAGTCAAATGAACAATGGCATCAGAAACAAATGAGTTAGCTAGCTTAAGTGTTCTAAGCTTGTCAATAATTTCATTCAATGGAGCTGTCTGGATGGCCTCTTCCAGGGCCTCAAACCAGAATGCCGCCGCAGCAGTGACAGGCGCAATGCATGCAAGGGGCTGTAAAATAAAACCTTGTTGAATAAACATTTTCTTAAGGTAACCCTCTAATTTTTTATCCATTGGATCTGAAAAAGCACAACTGTCCTCAACCGGGATAGTGGTACGCTTTGCTAAAGTAGAAACTGCTCCCTCCACCTTAGGGACCGTCTGCCATAAGTCCCGTGTAGTGGCGTCTATTGGAAACATTTTTCTAAATATAGGAGGTGGGGAAAAGGGCACACCGGGTCTACCCCACTCCTTGCTAATAATTTCTGTAAGCCTTTTAGGTATAGGAAAAAAGTCAGTACACACCGGCACCGCATAGTATCTATCCAGCCTACACAATTTCTCTGGAATTGCAACTGTGTTACAGTCATTCAGAGCAGCTAATACCTCCCAAAGCAATACACGGAGGTTCTCAAGCTTAAATTTAAAATTAGAAATCTCTGAATCAGGTTTCCCCGAATCAGAGATGTCACCCACAGACTGAAGCTCTCCGTCCTCATGTTCTGCATACTGTGACGCAGTATCAGACATGGCTCTAACAGCATTTGCGCGCTCTGTATCTCTCCTAACCCCAAAGCTATCGCGCTTGCCTCTTAATTCAGGCAATCTAGATAATACCTCTAACAGGGTATTATTCATGATTGCAGCCATGTCCTGCAAGGTAATCGCTATGGGCGTCCCTGATGTAATTGGCGCCATATTAGAGTGCGTCCCCTGAGCGGGAGGCGAAGGGTCTGACACGTGAGGAGAGTTAGTCGGCATAACTTCCCCCTCGACAGAACCCTCTGGTGATTCTTTTATAGATAAAGACTGATCTTTACTATTTAAGGTGAAATCAATACATTTAGTACACATTCTCCTAAGGGGCTCCACCATGGCTTTCAAACATAATGAACAAGTAGGTTCCTCTGTGTCAGACATGTTTAAACAGACTAGCAATGAGACTAGCAAGCTTGGAAAACACTTTAAAACAAGTTTACAAGCAATATAAAAAATGTTACTGCGCCTTTAAGAAACACAAATTTTCCCAAATTTTGAAACAGTGAAAAAATGCAGTTACACTAACGAAATTTTTACAGTGTATGTAATATGTTAGCAGAGCATTGCACCCACTTGCAAATGGATGATTAACCCCTTAATACCAAAAACGGAATAACAAATGACAAAAACGTTTTTTAAACAGTCACAACAACTGCCACAGCTCTACTGTGGCTTTTTACCTCCCTCAATAAGACTTTTGAAGCCTTTTGAGCCCTTCAGAGAAGTCCTGGATCATGCAGGAAGAAGCTGGATGTCTGTCTGTAATTTTTGCTGTGCAAAAAAACGCTAAAATAGGCCCCTCCCACTCATATTACAACAGTGGGAAGCGTCAGGGAACTGTTTCTAGGCAAAATTCAAGCCAGCCATGTGGAAAAAACTAGGCCCCAATAAGTTTTATCACCAAACATATGTAAAAAACGATTAAACATGCCAGCAAACGTTTTAAAATACACTTTTATAAGAGTATGTATCTCTATTAATAAGCCTGATACCAGTCGCTATCACTGCATTTAAGGCTTTACTTACATTACTTCGGTATCAGCAGCATTTTCTAGCAAATTCCATCCCTAGAAAAATATTTTAACTGCACATACTTTATTACAGGAAAACCTGCACGCTATTCCCCCTCTGAAGTTACCTCACTCCTCAGAATATGTGAGAACAGCAAAGGATCTTAGTTACTTCTGCTAAGATCATAGAAAACTCAGGCAGATTCTTCTTCTAAATACTGCCTGAGATAAACAGTACACTCCGGTACCATTTAAAAATAAACTTTTGATTGAAGAAATAAACTAAGTATAAAACACCACAGTCCTCTTACGACCTCCATCTTAGTTGAGAGTTGCAAGAGAATGACTGGATATGGCAGTGAGGGGAGGAGCTATATAGCAGCTCTGCTGTGGGTGATCCTCTTGCAACTTCCTGTTGGGAAGGAGAATATCCCACAAGTAATGGATGATCCGTGGACTGGATACACTTAACAAGAGAAAAGTGTGTTTGGTTTGGTGTTTCCCTTAATAATCAAAAAAAGCATGTGACAGAAATATTTTGATATATCCCTTTAAGAGCACAAGGTGAAACTACACAAAGTAGGCTGGGCTTACTAAAGTTTAAAAGGCTGTTTTGAGTCTAATGAATTACTGCCCTGAAGAAGCCCCACTGTGAGTCTGCCTTAGGGGTGAAACACATATGCTGTTGGCAAAAAGGTTGTTTTTATTTTTGTTACTGCAGAAATTGAGTCTGGACACTTTTCTATATGCAATACCCTCTGTTTGTTGAAAGACACTTGCTAATATGAAGGAGGATGGTAATTAAGCATACACCTGTGCTGGAGGCGGGTGTAGCATAGCTACCTGAATGTTTCTGGAATCTGTCTGTGCAGCTCTAACACTTTGGAGATAAATCACTTGAAAGAAATAGGTGATAAAGTGCCCAGAGGCTGTGGTTTTTTTAACAGCATTTTTGTATCAAAGGCAAGCTTGTACTGGCTAACACCGGAGTATGCTTACAAGGTGCAGAGTGATGTCAGATGAAAAGGCTTGACAGATGAATATATATATATATATATATATATATATATATATATATATATATATATATATATACACACACACACACACTTACTGTACATAACTAGTATAACCATAGCTAAGTTTACATTATCTATATAATTACACATTTTTAAGAATCATTTTTTGGAATTAACTAACTGAATGACAGAACTGAGAGAATACTTCCAAATGACAGATGAAGGGTGAGTGCCAACTTTTGAGCTGAAAACAGAGAGGCAGAAAGTGGGAAAAAAAGAATTATGTATAAAAAGGACCACAAGACTTCCATGTTACCTACCCAGTTAGGAATTATTCAAAACTACTTGTGATCTTAGACATATATTGAAAGTCATAAATTAAGTTTATATTAGAAAGCTCTCAATATGGATGTGAGCTAATCACGACTGATATTACTGGCAATTACTATAATACTGGTGGGATATGACTGATCTGCTGGATGGCAATTACTGGAATTAAGGTGGAATGGCTTTGTGCGCAGGAAAATTATTAGAATGAAAAATAATTAATATTTAATAAATAAAATAAAAAAAGATGGAGGGGAGGAAGACAAACAGTGACGTAAGTCCATCTAAAGGAATGGAAACTACTACAAAGACAGGGAAGAAAATAAATGAAAAATTATATTTGTAAGATTTTCTATTTTTATATACTTTAATTCAACTATTTCAAGTCAAGACTATACCAATCTAATACAATCTAGCTATGCAAGTTGCGCAGTGTTCACTAGGGTTGCACCAATACCATTTTTTTTAAGACTAAGTACAAGTACCGATACTTTTTTCAAATACTCACCGATACCAATTACCGATACTTTTTTATGTAATGTGACAGTATACCAAGCACAATACAGACTTATGATTTAAGATGGCTTTATAATTATGAACTGTAACTCAAAAGACATTTTGAAATAATTAAACAGTTTTATTTGATTGTTGTCAAAGTTCACAGAACAGGTTTATAAATAAAAATATTACAATAAAATATATTAATAACAGCAACAAATAACAGCTGCAGCAGTTGGGGCTGGAAAGCTACAATTTAAAGGGGTGATTACTGGATGAAATTGGGTTGTAGGGTGCCTATATAACATCAATCTGACATTTGTATTTAATACAAAGTAATATAATTTAATTCTGAAAAAAACATTTCTCAGTAATTCCCTTGAGAAAAATGGGGCATTGGCATTCTACTGACTCAACAGAAAATAGGGCTGGTCTTCATATTTTTTCACGGCTGCTTTTTATTCCCAGTCCAGGATAAGGATGCTCCTCAGAGTACAGTATGTTTTCAGCATAATTGTTCAAAATGAGAACTAGCAGTATAACGGGCAATCTAGCAATTAGTGTAATTTTTCAAAAGTTAGTGGCAAATTATTATTAAGGAACAGAAGCATCTTTGCATGTTAAGCTATAAGTCTGTTTCTTTTATCAGTAAGGACATTTGACGCTAAGCCGGACAGTCTCACTTTTCACACTACTGCATGGGGCATAAAGATATTTTTGGGCCATTTTAGCCAGAGCTGGAAATTTAAGTTTATTAACTGCCCAGTACTTTAGGGGTTTGTCTGAATGTAGTACAGTGATCTCTCCCAGGTAGGCTTCCAGCTGTATAGTAGCAGCTCTCAAACGTGCAATACAAATAACAGCAATTTGTATTGGCAGAACAGAAGTGAACAATCTTTAGTTAAGTCCTCACTCCAGCCTAAAATGAAATGGGAACATGCAATTTAAAAAACGCCACAAGATGGCGTATGGGTAGAAAGTGGAGGTATAGGTTTAAGTATCGGTGCATTTGCATGAGTACAAGAACTCATGCAAATACTTTGTATCGGCACCGATACTAGTATCGGTGCAAACCTAGTTTTCACTGATGTCCAGCCAGGCACTGAAGGGAGTTGCGGCACGACGGGGGTGACCTAGGTAATCAGAGGAGATTAATAGTGTCAGGGACCAGCAACATCTTCACGCGGACCACTAGTGGTCCACGCACCACTGGTTGGCAACCACTGATTTAGAGCATTCAATTTTAACTTTCTATTTTACTTTGCTCTCTTGGTATGCTATTTTGAAGAGTATACTTAGTATGCTCATATCTCGACTATATTATGGCTCCAGTGAGCTAACACTGCTGCCCTCTATTGGTCCATGCATATATTTGGTAAAAATACATGTGGACAAATACAAAAGGACATGTGCACCATGCTATGTAGGTATGCTCATTAAATATCAAAAGGAAAAAGAAAAAAAAGAAAAAAAAGAAAATGTATGCTTACCTGATAAATTTGTTTCTTTTTAGACACGAGTCCACGGATTTCATCCTTACTTGTGGGATTATGCCTCCTGGCCAGCAGGAGGAGGCAAAGAGCACCACAGCAAAGCTGTATATATAGCTCATCCCTTCCTTCCCACTCCAGTCATTCGACCCAAGTTAGGAAGAGAAAGGAAAAGCCAAGGTGCAGAGGGTGTCTGAAGTTTAACAAAATTAATACCCTGTCTATAGAACAGAGCGGGCCGTGGACTCGTGTCTAAAAAGAAACAAATTTATCAGGTAAGCATAAATTTTCTTTTCTTTTAAAGACACAATGAGTCCACGGATTTCATCCTTACTTGTGGGATACAATACCAAAGCTATAGTACACGGATGAAAAGGGAGGGACAAGACAGGGAACCTAAACGGAAGGCACCACTGCTTGAAGAACCTTCCTCCCAAAACAGTCTCAGCCGAAGCAAAGATATCAAATTTGTAAAATTAGAAAAAGTTTGAAAAGAAAACCAAGTAGCAGTCGTGAAAATCTGCTCAACAAGCATTGACTTTGAATAACCATGAGGAGGCAACAGCCCAGATGGAATGAGCCGTAACTCTTTCAGGAGGCTGCTGTCCAGCAAGCTCACATGCAAAACGTATGAGACTCTGCAACAAAAAAAGGAAAGAAGTAGCCGTAGCTTTCTGACCCTTACATTCTATAGAAAAAATGTCAACCTTAAAAGACGATTGACGAAAGTCCTTAGTCGCTTGTGAAATAAAAAATTTGAAAAATACGGACTACGTTCAAAGTGTGCAGAAGACATTCCTTCTGAGAGAAAGTTTAGGACACAAGGAAGGAACAACAATTTCCTAATGAATGGGCTGAAAAACCTTTAGGAAGAAAACCAAGTTTAGTACAAAACACCACCTTATCCGAATGAAAAATAAAGTAAGACGAATTATATTGAATGCCGAAAAATCAAACACTCTTCGAGCGGAAGAAATGGCAACAAGAAATAAAACTTTCCAAGATAACAATCCAGTATCTATGGAATGCATATGTCCAATGGAACCCCTTGAAAAACTCTAAGATCTAAATTCAAACTCCATGGAGGAGCAATTGGTTGAAACACAGGTCTGACTCTAATCAGAGCCTGACAAAAGGATTGAACAACTGGGACATCAGCCAGACTCTGATGTAATAAAATAGATAAAGCAGAGATCTAACCCTTTAGGGAACTCGCTGAAAAAACCCTTCTCCAAGCCTTCTTGAAGAAAATACAAAATCCTGGGAACCCTAACTCTACTCCATGAGTAACCCTAGGATTCACACCAATAAAGATATTTATGCCTTATCTTATGGTAAACTTTTAAATATTTTTTGAATTGCTATTGGTTACAAAAATTGGGCATCCAGAGCCCGTACTCGAACCAACAACCTTTGTGTTGAAAACTAACCACTAGGCTACATTATCTCATTAGTTCCTAGTACCAGGCCTGAATTAAGGTATCTATAGACCGAATCAATTGCTGTATAAAAACCTCGTTTGTATAGGATCAAGCGTCCAATCTCCAAGCAATTAGCTTCAGAGAAACTAGACTTGGGTGGAAGAAGGGACCCTAATTAAAAAGTCCTTCCTCAATGGAAGCATATCACCTTATTGTCCAAGGTTGCAGATATGACATGTTCACCGGATCTGCATACCAAAACGTACAAGGCCACGCAGAAGCGAGGAGGATCACTGATGCCTTCTCCTATTTGATTTGAACCATCACCCGGCAAAGAAGCGCAAATGGGGAAAATAGATATTCTAGACTGAAAGACCAAAGAACTCCCAAGGCAGTTATCAGCTCGGCCTGGGGCCCCTAGACCTGGACACATAACCAAAAAGTCAGTCAGTATGACAAGATGCCATGAAGTCCAATTCCGGCCGACCTCATTTGAAAACCAGGTTGGAGAATACTCCCGAAAGGAGCTCCCACTCTTCCGATTGAAAAGTCTGTCTACTATGAAATATGGGCAAGTAAATGGAAAATGAGATTTAATACGGAAAAAGGCAAGGTTCCACATTTTGGAAGTAAAAATAAGCAGGCAACATATTTTTTAAATGGGACAAGACTTAACCAAACACAGGAGGAAAGGGATTTGGGAGCAGTAATAGATAACAAGCTAAAGATGGGTGCACAATGCAGGGCAGCAGCTTCAAAGGCTTATAAGATACTGGCATGTATTAAGAGATTCATTGATTCAAGGGAGGAAAGCATAATCCTGTCACTATATAAAGCTCTGGTAAGACCTCACCTTGAGTTTGGAGTGCAGTTCTGGGGACCGATCACTAAAAAAGATATTGCAGAACTAGAAAAAGTTCAGAGAAGGGCCACAAAGCTAATAAGGGGATTGGAGAAATTAACCTATGAGGAGAGGCTAGCCAAACTGGGTCTGTTTTCTTTAGAAAAAATGCACTTGAGAGGTGACATGATTACTTTATATAAATATATTCAAGGCCCATATACAGAGATGGCAGAAGCTCCGTTTATTCCAAGAAAATTGTTTATGACAAGAGGTCATAATTTAAGGTTGGAGGAAAGGAGATTTAATCTCCTGCAACGGAAACGTTTTTTCACTGTAAGAGCAATAACAATGTGGAACTCATTACCAAATGGGGTAGTGAATGCCAATACCATAGACACATTTAAAAATAGTCTGGATACATTTCTGTATATAGACAAAATTAATGGATAGGATTGCTAGTATTAAATGGGTCACCGTTTAGTGGGGTTATTTAAGCTTAACTGGACCTTTTTTGTAAGTATTTTAGATTTGTATAGGTTGAAATCGATGGACAGTCTTTTTTCAACCTTATCTACTATGTTACTCAGAAAATCCGATTCCCAAGTGTCCACCCCTGGGATATGGATAGCCGACAGATAGCAAGAATGAAACTAGGCCGGAGCCACCTGAGGCCAGACCAGAAGAGCCTTGAAGCTCTCTCTTAGTTGCAGGAAGTCTATAAAAAGAACAGACTCTACCCGAGTACACACTCTGCTAAATCATGTTCCCTGGAATAGGTGATCCAGAGACAACCACCATAGAAAAGAGACCCTTGTCTCCTGAACCAAATTATTTGAAGAGACAAGCTTGCATAGTCTCCGGTTCCATTGCCTGAATATGCATAACTGCATGGGTCCGAGGTGGAACAAACAAACTAACTTTTAAAGTGACACAAGGCGCTGCTCATTTAATCAACCTTAGAGGGATAAAAGGTTGAGCGGACCTCACCGGAGATTGAACCTGCAACACTCAGGTTGTTACAGAGCTCAGCCACAGTACCTTAGCATGCTGAGCCATCTGTCCGGCTAACGTCCATTGCCGTCACCATCAGCCCGAATAACTATGTACTGAGCCACTGAAAACCGAGAAGTGGACTGAAGAACTAGTCCAGTAATGATAGGCCTAATTTCCTGACCTCAGTCAGAAAAATCTTCATTGATATGGAATTCGTCATTATTCTCAAGTAAGCTACTCTTGTGCTTGAGACTAAGAGACAGTTTTCCCAAGTCACTTACCACCTGTGAGCTCATAGGAAGTACAACCTCATGTCCGATTAAATCCTGCTTGATGTAAAGAGGACGCCTGGACTAGGATATTAGCCAGATAGAGCGCCATTCCAACAGCAACCCCAGAGCCTCCGTAACAACTCGGAACTGTGGTAAGACCGAAGGAAGGACCACGAACAGGAAGTGCCTGTCCAGAAGGGCAAACCCTAGAACTGAGACGATCCCTGTGAACGGCACATGAAGGCACTTTAGACATAAATTGACCCTCTAGGATCAAGGAAGAAATGGAACAAATTAATAGTTTCCATCTTGAAGGACAGAACCCCTTTTTTTTTTTAAATGGTCTGAAAATTCCCCTTTTTCGGGAACCACAACCCGACCAGCAACCCCAGATCCTGTACCAGTATGTAAGATTTTCCTTATAAATATATATGAGAGCAAGAATGTGCTTAGTTATCTTGGAGCACAACTGCAGAAAATTGAAGAGAATTATATATATATATATATATATATATATATATATATATATATATTTATACTTAAGGTTAGTTTGTTTCAGCTCCTTGCCAAGTTACAATATTGGGAATGTAACCATAAGTTAAGGAAGTGAATTTAGTCTATTAACCTTGTAAAATATTGAGGTTAACAGCAAGTGACTTTGTAACCCCAGAGTGTGAGAGAGTGAGATGTAATTGAACACTTCAGTGAGATAAAATCCGATGTGAGAGATTATACTCCGAGTGTCAGCACAAGTCTGTGAATAATACAAGTAGTAGGTTCAGGTATATAATAAGTGAACAGTTGCTCACAGTACAATTATAAAGCTGTATAACAGAATTCATCTTACTTGATTCCGGTTGCAGCTTGCGATGCGAGTACTCAGTTGTTGCAGGACATCAGCTTCGTAGTTGGAGAGCGTCTGTACAATTATCCGCTGTGTTCTGTAGCTGCGGAGACACTGCAGACAGACCGGGTGAGTGGGAGGAGTAATCTCCGGTTGCTGTTTGCGCAACGGACTGAGGTTTGCTGTTTATTTGGAGCCGCGATCAAAGACTTCCAGTCCCCAGTATAAGCGGTTGTTGTACTGACAGCTGAGTTAACTGCTAGGTGCTGTGATGTTAGTTGTAGAAAGCAAAATCCAGAGAAAGTTGCGGTAGGTCACTTGAATCAGTAGGAAGAGGTAAAGTCTCTGTAGTGAAACTTCATAAGCTGAAATAGCAATTGTCCCTTTAGAATTGAATCCAAAAGATATAACACAAGTTGAGAAAACTTCGTTATTAGAATCTTTGTAATCCAGATTTTTGGAGAGCTTAGGAAAACAGCAGCTCTTAGACTGCTACACAAAATACTAAGCACAGAGGCCTGTAATCTCAGGTGTTTTATTAACTAGGTAGACAGGACAAGGTGGAACTCCGCTGGGTCCTAAAAGGTACAGGCTCTGACATCACCCCCTCCTCAAGCGAGCTGTCCCACAGCTCGAGGTGCCGGACGATCCGGATTCCTTCTATGGAATAGAGTCACGAGACGTGGAGCGTTCAGATTGGAAGCCGGTTCCCAGGTATCATCCTCTGGAGGATAGTCCTTCCATCTCACTAGGTATTCCAAAACTGAACCCCGGTATCTGGAATCTAAGTGATTGCACTTCGTGTCAGTCTCTCCAGGGGACAATGTAGGTGGTAATACTGATTCAGTGTTTCTAGTTGGTCTATAAGGTTTGAGTAATGAGACATGAAATGTGGGATGAACTTTAACTTGAGGAGTTAAATCCAACGTCACAGCATTTTCATTTACAATACGACTCACATGGAATGGTCCTATAAAACGGGAAGCTAATTTTTTGGATGGAACCTGCAGACGCAAGTTTTTTGTGGAGAGCCAGACTCTGTCCCCTATGGCATAAGTCGGGGGAGTTCTTCTTCGGAGATAGTAATAGTGTTTTTGGTTTTCTTGAGCCTTTTGAATGTTCTGGGTGATAGTAGAAAAGCCATCAATAAGTTTTCTGCTGTATTCTTCTAAATAAGGGGAAGTAGAGGATACATCTGAATTCATGCGAAACGTGGGGTGATATCCATAAGAGGCAAAAAACGGAGATAGTTTTGTTGAAGAATTCTTTAGGCTGTTGTAAGCGAATTCGGCCATGGGTAAATAATCCACCAAGTCATTTTGCTGTTGATTGCAATAACATCTGAGGTATTCCTCAAGCCACTGATTCAGACGTTCAGTTTGGCCATTGGTCTGTGGGTGGAATGAAGTAGTATATCTGTGATTTATCTGTAATAGAGAACATAATTTCGTCCAAAACCTGGAGGTAAATTGAGTGCCTCTGTCAGTGATTATTCTGGCAGGTGTTCCATGGAGTTTTATTATGTTTTCAAGGAATAAATTAGCGGTTTCAACAGAGGTAGGTAATTTATGATATGGGATGAAATGTCCCATTTTTGTAAACATGTCAATTATGACTAAGATGGTAGTATGTCTCCTTGAAGGCGGTAGGTCGACAATAAAGTCCATGGAGACTTGTTCCCAGGGTCTTTGTGGAATAGGGAGTGGCATCAACAGACCGTAGGGTCTGTTCCTTTTTGATTTTGAGATAGCACAGGTGGAGCAGGATGTTACATAATCATGGACTGTCTTCTTTAAGTCAGGCCACCAAAATTCTCTTTGTATAAGATCTTTTGTTCGGTTCACTCCAGGATGTCCGGAAAATGGTGAGTCATGGTGTTCCCGTAATAGTGCTGATCTTAAGCTGGGAGAGACATATATCTTATCTTCAAAATAGTAAGTACCCGATTTTTGTGTCAGTTGTTGAAGTGGTAGATCTATACGGGCTAATTCATCCTTGAGGGTTTCGGCTAACCCTAATCTAAATGGATTCCGGAGAGCGTCAGGACTCCGCATCGAATCTGAGGCATACAGTTTAAATTCTGAGATATAGTCCTCAACAGGCCTCTTCCCTTGCTTAAGGTCTCTCATCATGGTCTCCGCTGTTAATTGAACATCTTTATCCAAACACAATTCGTCCATGTTGTCGAAGAAGAGGCTGAGTGAAGACATTATAGGGTCTTGGTGTTCGCATAGATTGTCTGCCCAACACCTGGGTTCTCCGCGGAGAAAGGAGACAACAGAAAGGACTTTAATTCTGTCTGTTGGGTAACTGTGAGGGCGGAGACTGAAAAGCAGATGACAAGCATTTTTAAATTGTTTGTAGCTTTTTCTGTTTCCAGAGAAGGTATCAGGTAATGAGACCTGTGGTTTGGGCAGTGTGTCATGAGCACCCTTTAGATGTATAGATTCTTTTATTATATCACGTAGTGATTGGTTCTCAACTTGAAGGTCTCTAACCACCTGAGAAATCTGGTCTACCTTCTGTGTGAGGTTATAAATGAGCTGCAGAATTTCTGCTGGCTCCATTTGGTGGGGCTTAGTATTATGTAAGATTCTTGGAGCACAACTGCAGAAAAATACATACATACATACGGTTAGTTTGTTTCAGCTCCTTGCCAAGTTACAATATTGGGAATGTAACCATAAGTTAAGGAAGTGAATTTAGTCTATTAACCTTGTAAAATATTGAGGTTAACAGCAAGTGACTTTGTAACTCCAGAGAGTGAGAGAGTGAGATATAATTGAACACTTCAGAGAGATAAAATCCGATGTGAGAGATTATACTCAGAGTGTCAGCACAAGTCTGTGAATAATACAAGTAGTAGGTTCAGGTATATAATAAGTGAACAGTTGCTCACAGTACAATTATAAAGCAGTATAACAAAATTCATCTTACTTGATTCTGGTTGCAGCTTGCAATGTGAGTTCTCAGTTGTTGCAGGACATCAGCTTCGTAGTTGGAGAGCGTCTGTACAATTATCCGCTGTGTTCTGTAGCTGCGGAGACACTGCAGACAGACCGGGTGAGTGGGAGGAGTAATCTCCGGTTGCTGTTTGCGCAACGGACTGAGGTTTGCTGTTTATTTGGAGCCGCGATCAAAGACTTCCAGTCCCCAGTATTAGCGGTTGTTGTACTGACTGCTGAGTTAACTGCTAGGTGCTGTGATGTTAGTTGTAGAAAGCAAAATCCAGAGAAAGTTGCGGTAGGTCACTTGAATCAGTAGGAAGAGGTAAAGTCTCTGTAGTGAAACTTCATAAGCTGAAATAGCAATTGTCACTTTAGAATTGAATCCAAAAGATATAACACAAGTTGAGAAAACTTCGTTATTAGAATCTTTGTAATCCAGATTTTTGGAGAGCTTAGGAAAACAGCAGCTCTTAGACTGCTACACAAAATACTAAGCACAGAGGTCTGTGATCTCAGGTGTTTTATTAGTTAGGTAGGCAGGACAAGGTGGAACTCCGCTGGGTCCTAAAAGGTACAGGCTCTGACATTGTATTAGAACTGGAACAACCACTCCCAGGTCTGAGAGGTCTCCTACGCAGTGTAAGGACATCTCTCCCTTTGACTGATCCTCAGACAATCTTGAAAGCAGAAACTGCCTCGGAGAGGAAAATAGTTGAGCTTGAAACCAAACTTGAGCGAAAATGGAAAATCAGCCCCCTAAAAGATCCCATCCTGGACCAGGGCATGTTCCAATATGTTCACCAAAATCTTAGACTTAGAACATATATCCGTAAAACAAGGCTCAAACCATAAGGTTCCAAGAGCTGAAACAGAGTCACCTATGTTCCCAGTTCGATAACTGGAAGGGAAGAAATTGAAATAAAGGAATTAGCCAATATGCCATCATACCAGTGACGGTAGCAAACTACACAGATGGTTGCCCTTGTGAAACCTGATGTGTGTCCTATTACTAAATATTGTCCATAGGACTATCCTCTATCTAAGGGAAGTTCTCGTAGAGAATTGAAACTATTCTTTCCCCGCTAAGGAATGTCGTCCAGCCTCTTAGCTGAAACGGCTATGGGAAACAGTCTTGTAAATATAGGGAATGCCTAAGGTACCAAATCCATTAGAAAAAGATTCTCAGTAACATGGAGGAACCTTTTAGAATAGCAGTTCCTCTAGCCAGAATGCATAGTAACCCCTGAGTGGAGTATGAAGGTATGAAAAATGTTGACGGGAACTATAGGAGAAATTTGTGGTCATTGTTAACAGACTCCCAAACAGCAATCGCCGTAGAGGGAGAAGGTTCACCCATACTTTTTTTTTTTTTTTTTAATATATTTTTTATTGAGGTTATAAGCAGAAAAGACAAAAAAAAACAAAAAACATGCAATTGTCGTCCATACATGAAAATTACAGTAGGGTATGGAAAATACAAACAAATGTAATGACGACCTTCAACTCCAACAAAGACCATGACTCTAGAAACCATTTTCTTTTCTCTTAACTAAGAGTGGGTATAAATAAAATCAAAGGTTGGATAGCAAATAAGTTATGAGCCAAAGCTTTAGGAAATGAAATTATATCTCCTGCGTCAATTTCCAGTATTAAAGTAGAGGAAGCTATAATTTGCAATAATCAAGTGGAGGTGAAGGTAAGGATGATGCCTTACTACGATAAAGAAGAGGGGATTGGACTGAGTAAAATGGAACCTCATTTTAAATCATATAATATAAATAGTGTTCTCCACCTTGGAAAGGAGGTATACTCTTAAATCTTATAATGAATAGGTTTGGGGAATTGGCAATATGGCCTGGCCACTCTTGGGCCAAAGTAGGCAAGGGGGAAGGGGACGCAGCCGGCAAGAGCCGCTCGATATATAAAGGGAAAAGGGGGGGGGGGCGGAGCGTTTTAGTATAAGACCATAGAGATACCTGTGGAGAGAACAGAGAAAGGAATGATAGGACTGAAGGAATGGTCGTTTCTAAGAATAAGGGACAGATGCTTCCTTATACTAAAGTATATAAGACATGTCAGATAGAAATGCAAGTAGGTGGTAAGTAAATATCACCCCGGTTCTAGAGAAGGGTCTCACCTGGTAGCTGTGGAAAACAAAGTAATATTTTAGTCGATGACAACCATACTAACAGGGTATTTTATATGGGCAGTATCTACATCATTCCACATATAATTGGTTGAAAAAAGAAAAAAAAAAACAAAACATAATTTATGTAAGAACTTACCTGATAAATTCATTTCTTTCATATTAGCAAGAGTCCATGAGCTAGTGACGTATGGGATATACATTCCTACCAGGAGGGGCAAAGTTTCCCAAACCTCAAAATGCCTATAAATACACCCCTCACCACACCCACAATTCAGTTTAACGAATAGCCAAGAAGTGGGGTGATAAAAAAGTGCGAAAGCATATAAAAATAAGGAATTGGAATAAATTGTGCTTTATACAAAATCATAACCACCACAAAAAAAGGGCGGGCCTCATGGACTCTTGCTAATATGAAAGAAATGAATTTATCAGGTAAGTTCTTACATAAATTATGTTTTCTTCCATGTAATTAGCAAGAGTCCATGAGCTAGTGACGTATGGGATAATGACTACCCAAGATGTGGATCTTTCCACACAAGAGTCACTAGAGAGGGAGGGATAAAATAAAGACAGCCAATTCCTGCTGAAAATAATCCACACCCAAAATAAAGTTTAACGAAAAACATAAGCAGAAGATTCAAACTGAAACCGCTGCCTGAAGTACTTTTCTACCAAAAACTGCTTCAGAAGAAGAAAATACATCAAAATGGTACAATTTAGTAAAAGTATGCAAAGAGGACCAAGTTGCTGCTTTGCAAATCTGGTCAACCGAAGCTTCATTCCTAAACGCCCAGGAAGTAGAAACTGACCTAGTAGAATGAGCTGTAATTCTCTGAGGCGGAGTTTTACCCAACTCAACATAGGCAAGATGAATTAAAGATTTCAACCAAGATGCCAAAGAAATGGCAGAAGCTTTCTGGCCTTTTCTAGAACCGGAAAAGATAACAAATAGACTAGAAGTCTTACGGAAAGATTTCGTAGCTTCAACATAATATTTCAAAGCTCTAACAACATCCAAAGAATGCAACAATTTCTCCTTAGAATTCTTAGGATTAGGACATAATGAAGGAACTACAATTTCTCTACTAATGTTGTTGGAATTCACAACTTTAGGTAAAAATTCAAAAGAAGTTCGCAACACCGCCTTATCCTGATGAAAAATCAGAAAAGGAGACTCACAAGAAAGAGCAGATAATTCAGAAACTCTTCTGGCAGAAGAGATGGCCAAAAGGAACAAAACTTTCCAAGAAAGTAATTTAATGTCCAATGAATGCATAGGTTCAAACGGAGGAGCTTGAAGAGCTCCCAGAACCAAATTCAAACTCCAAGGAGGAGAAATTGACTTAATGACAGGTTTTATACGAACCAAAGCTTGAACAAAACAATGAATCAGGAAGAATAGCAATCTTTCTGTGAAAAAGAACAGAAAGAGCAGAGATTTGTCCTTTCAAAGAACTTGCGGACAAACCCTTATCTAAACCATCCTGAAGAAACTGTAAAATTCTCGGTATTCTAAAAGAATGCCAAGAAAAATGATGAGAAAGACACCAAGAAAAATAAGTCTTCCAGACTCTATAATATATCTCTCGAGATACAGATTTACGAGCCTGCAACATAGTATTAATCACAGAGTCAGAGAAACCTCTTTGACCAAGAACCAAGCGTTCAATCTCCATACCTTTAAATTTAAGGATTTCAGATCCTGATGGAAAAAAGGACCTTGTGACAGAAGGTCTGGCCTTAACGGAAGAGTCCACGGTTGGCAAGAGGCCATCCGGACAAGATCCGCATACCAAAACCTGTGAGGCCATGCCGGAGCTACCAGCAGAACAAACGAGCATTCCTTCAGAATCTTGGAGATTACTCTTGGAAGAAGAACTAGAGGCGGAAAGATATAGGCAGGATGATACTTCCAAGGAAGTGATAATGCATCCACTGCCTCCGCCTGAGGATCCCGGGATCTGGACAGATACCTGGGAAGTTTCTTGTTTAGATGGGACGCCATCAGATCTATTTCTGGAAGTTCCCACATTTGAACAATCTGAAGAAATACCTCTGGGTGAAGAGACCATTCGCCCGGATGTAACGTTTGGCGACTGAGATAATCCGCTTCCCAATTGTCTATACCTGGGATATGAACCGCAGAGATTAGACAGGAGCAGGATTCCGCCCAAACCAGAATTCGAGATACTTCTTTCATAGCCAGAGGGCTGTGAGTCCCTCCTTGATGATTGATGTATGCCACAGTTGTGACATTGTCCGTCTGAAAACAAATGAACGATTCTCTCTTCAGAAGAGGCCAAAACTGAAGAGCTCTGAAAATTGCACGGAGTTCCAAAATATTGATCGGTAATCTCACCTCCTGAGATTCCCAAACTCCTTGTGCCGTCAGAGATCCCCACACAGCTCCCCAACCTGTGAGACTTGCATCTGTTGAAATTACAGTCCAGGTCGGAAGCACAAAAGAAGCCCCCTGAATTAAACGATGGTGATCTGTCCACCATGTTAGAGAGTGTCGAACAATCGGTTTTAAAGATATTGTTTGAGATATCTTCGTGTAATCCTTGCACCATTGCTTCAGCATACAGAGATGAAGAGGTCGCATGTGAAAACGAGCAAAGGGGATCGCGTCCGATGCAGCAGTCATAAGACCTAGAATTTCCATGCATAAGGCTACCGAAGGGAATGATTGTGACTGAAGGTTTCGACAAGCTGCAATCAATTTTAGACGTCTCTTGTCTGTTAAAGACAGAGTCATGGACACTGAATCCATCTGGAAACCCAGAAAGGTTACCCTTGTCTGAGGAATCAAAGAACTTTTTGGTAAATTGATCCTCCAACCATGATCTTGAAGAAACAACACAAGTCGATTCGTATGAGATTCTGCTAAATGTAAAGACTGAGCAAGTACCAAGATATCGTCCAAATAAGGAAATACCACAATACCCTGTTCTCTGATTACAGACAGAAGGGCACCGAGAACCTTTGTAAAAATTCTTGGAGCTGTAGCTAGGCCAAACGGCAGAGCCACAAACTGGTAATGCTTGTCCAGAAAAGAGAATCTCAGGAACTGATAATGATCTGGATGAATCGGAATATGCAGATATGCATCCTGTAAATCTATTGTGGACATATAATTCCCTTGCTGAACAAAAGGCAAGATAGTCCTTACAGTTACCATCTTGAACGTTGGTATCCTTACATAACGATTCAATATTTTTAGATCCAGAACTGGTCTGAAGGAATTCTCCTTCTTTGGTACAATGAAGAGATTTGAATAAAACCCCATCCCCTGTTCCGGAACTGGAACTGGCATAATTACTCCAGTCAACTCTAGATCTGAAACACATTTCAGAAATGCTTGAGCTTTTACTGGATTTACTGGGACACGGGAAAGAAAAAATCTCTTTGCAGGAGGTCTCATCTTGAAACCAATTCTGTACCCTTCTAAAACAATGCTCTGAATCCAAAAATTGTGAACAGAATTGATCCAAATTTCCTTGAAAAAACGTAACCTGCCCCCTACCAGCTGAGCTGGAATGAGGGCCGCACCTTCATGTGGACTTAGAAGCAGGCTTTGCCTTTCTAGCTGGCTTGGATTTATTCCAGACTGGAGATGGTTTCCAAACTGAAACTGCCCCTGAGGATGAAGGATCAGGCTTTTGTTCTTTGTTGAAACGAAAGGAACGAAAACGATTATTAGCCCTGTTTTTACCTTTAGATTTTTTATCCTGTGGTAAAAAAGTTCCTTTCCCACCAGTAACAGTTGAAATAATGGAATCCAACTGAGAACCAAATAATTTGTTACCCTGGAAAGAAATGGAAAGTAAAGTTGATTTAGAAGCCATATCAGCATTCCAAGTTTTAAGCCATAAAGCTCTTCTAGCTAAAATAGCTAGAGACATAAACCTGACATCAACTCTGATAATATCAAAAATAGCATCACAGATAAAATTATTAGCATGCTGAAGAAGAATAATATCATGAGAATCACGATGTGTTACTTGTTGCGCTAAAGTTTCCAACCAAAAAGTTGAAGCTGCAGCAACATCAGCCAAAGATATAGCAGGTCTAAGAAGATTACCTGAACACAGATAAGCTTTTCTTAGAAAGGATTCAATTTTCCTATCTAGAGGATCCTTAAACGAAGTACCATCTGACGTAGGAATAGTAGTACGTTTAGCAAGGGTAGAAATAGCCCCATCAACTTTAGGGATCTTGTCCCAAAATTCTAATCTGTCAGACGGCACAGGATATAAATGCTTAAAACGTTTAGAAGGAGTAAATGAATTACCCAATTTATCCCATTCCTTGGAAATTACTGCAGAAATAGCATTAGGAACAGGAAAAACTTCTGGAATAACCACAGGAGCTTTAAATACCTTATCCAAACGTTTAGAATTAGTATCAAGAGGACCAGAATCCTCTATTTCTAAAGCAATTAGTACTTCTTTAAGTAAAGAACGAATAAATTCCATTTTAAATAAATATGAAGATTTATCAGCATCAACCTCTGAGACAGAATCCTCTGAACCAGAGGAGTCATCAGAATCAGAATGATGATGTTCATTTAAAAATTCATCTGTAGGGAGAGAAGTTTTAAAAGATTTTTTACGTTTACTAGAAGGAGAAATAACAGACATAGCCTTCTTTATGGATTCAGAAACAAAATCTCTTATATTATCAGGAACATTCTGCACCTTAGATGTTGAATGAACTGCAACAGGCAATGGTACTTTACTAAAGGAAATATTATCTGCTTTAACAAGTTTGTCATGACAATCAATACAAACAACAGCTGGAGGAATAGCTACCAAAAGTTTACAGCAGATACACTTAGCTTTGGTAGATTCAGCACTAGACAGCGATTTTCCTGTAGTATCTTCTGACTCAGATGCAACGTGGGACATCTTGCAATATGTAAGAGAAAAAACAACATATATATAAAGCAAAATTGATCAAATTCCTTAAATGACAGTTTCAGGAATGGGAAAAAATGCCAAAGAACAAGCTTCTAGCAACCAGAAGCAATGAAAAATGAGACTAAAATAATGTGGAGACAAAAGCGACGCCCATATTTTTTCGCGCCAAATAAGACGCCCACATTATTTGGCGCCTAAATGCTTTTGGCGCCAAAAATGACGCCACATCCGGAACGCCGACATTTTTGGCGCAAAATAACGTAAAAAAAAATGACACGTATGACGCCGGAAACGGAAATAGAATTTTTGCGCCAAAAGAGTCCGCGCCAAGAATGACGCAATAAAATGAAGCATTTTCAGCCCCCGCGAGCCTAACAGCCCACAGGGAAGAGTGAAATTTTTTGAAGGTAAGAAAAAATGATTAAATCAAATGCATTATCCCAAATATGAAACTGACTGTCTGAAAATAAGGAAAGTTGAACATTCTGAGTCAAGGCAAATAAATGTTTGAATACATATATTTAGAACTTTATAAACAAAGTGCCCAACCATAGCTTAGAGTGTCACAGAAAATAAGATTTACTTACCCCAGGACACTCATCTACATGTTTGTAGAAAGCCAAACCAGTACTGAAACGAGAATCAGCAGAGGTAATGGTATATAAGAGTATATCGTCGATCTGAAAAGGGAGGTAAGAGATGAATCTCTACGACCGATAACAGAGAACCTATGAAATAGACCCCGTAGAAGGAGATCACTGCATTCAAATAGGCAATACTCTCCTCACATCCCTCTGACATTCACTGCACGCTGAGAGGAAAACCGGGCTCCAACTTGCTGCGGAGCGCATATCAACGTAGAATCTAGCACAAACTTACTTCACCACCTCCATCGGAGGCAAAGTTTGTAAAACTGAATTGTGGGTGTGGTGAGGGGTGTATTTATAGGCATTTTGAGGTTTGGGAAACTTTGCCCCTCCTGGTAGGAATGTATATCCCATACATCACTAGCTCATGGACTCTTGCTAATTACATGAAAGAAAAAAGGGTTGTTAACCAGAAAGGTGGTCTAGAATTTCAAAATAATAAAATAGCGATATATATAGTACAATTTATAATGGGAGCTAACTTCACAACCCTGACAATAAATATAAGGTTACAGGATGTTGTCTGGTTGAGATCTTAGAGCAAATAAACAATGGGGTGGTGCTGTGTGTTAGAGGTAGCTATGAAACAGTGATAACTTGGAAGCTAAGTATATAAGTTGTGGTATGAAGTGTTTTAATAAGTAATCCAGTGTTAATGACCAGGCAAAGCCCATACATAGGAAACCTTAGTTTTCTAATGAATGTTAGTATATATATACAACTGCTAGGCTAACCTCTCATGAGTCAGGTGGGCAAGAAGTTTCATGGTAATTGGTTGTTACTAGATGACTGCTCAAGGACCAATTAGTGAAGAATTAGGGTAAGTCAGCTGACAAAGGCTGCTTTGATAATGAGAGGAAGGGGATGTTAAAGTAAACTAATAATGTGATATTATGGCTATTAGGAGGCTCATGAGAAAACAATTCTCTCTCGGGAACAGTATACTTATATAAGGAGGAGCTAGCAAATGTTTAGTAGATTCATGCATTAACAGTGTAACCTGTGGTGAGCTGTAACATTACTAGGTATATAACCAAAGAGTCAGTGAGAGGTGTAACAACATATGAGATATAAGATATAAGATAGCAGACATATAGATCACATGAAAATGTCAGTGCAGCTACATGCATTGCAAACATTAATACAGTTGAGGAAACGCTACACTACTTATACAGACTCTTCTAGGAAGTGTTAGTATAGGCTTGGAGCCCCTAGTACCCATTCTCTGTGTTGAGTGTAGGCTATAGGAATTTTAACCAGTACACATTTAAAAGGATAGCTTAATTTATATATACTACAATTAGGCATTAGCCTGAGTATATATAAAGAGTGATCTAACAAAAGACTGCCCTATCAATGAAAACAGAATTTATGTTTACCTGATAAATTACTTTCTCCAACGGTGTGTCCGGTCCACGGCGTCATCCTTACTTGTGGGATATTCTCTTCCCCAACAGGAAATGGCAAAGAGCCCAGCAAAGCTGGTCACATGATCCCTCCTAGGCTCCGCCTACCCCAGTCATTCGACCGACGTAAAGGAGGAATATTTGCATAGGAGAAACCATATGTTACCGTGGTGACTGTAGTTAAAGAAAATAAATTATCAGACCTGATTAAAAAAACCAGGGCGGGCCGTGGACCGGACACACCGTTGGAGAAAGTAATTTATCAGGTAAACATAAATTCTGTTTTCTCCAACATAGGTGTGTCCGGTCCACGGCGTCATCCTTACTTGTGGGAACCAATACCAAAGCTTTAGGACACGGATGAAGGGAGGGAGCAAATCAGGTCACCTAAATGGAAGGCACCACGGCTTGCAAAACCTTTCTCCCAAAAATAGCCTCAGAAGAAGCAAAAGTATCAAATTTGTAAAATTTAGAAAAAGTGTGCAGTGAAGACCAAGTCGCTGCCTTACATATCTGATCAACAGAAGCCTCGTTCTTGAAGGCCCATGTGGAAGCCACAGCCCTAGTGGAGTGAGCTGTGATTCTTTCAGGAGGCTGCCGTCCGGCAGTCTCATAAGCCAATCGGATAATGCTTTTAATCCAGAAGGAGAGAGAGGTAGAAGTTGCTTTTTGACCTCTCCGTTTACCAGAATAAACAACAAACAAAGCCAAAGTTTGTCTGAAAACCTTAGTAGCTGCTAAGTAAAATTTGAGAGCACGAACTACATCCAAGTTGTGCAACAAACGTTCCTTCTTTGAAACTGGATTAGGACACAAAGAAGGCACAACTATCTCCTGGTTAATGTCTTTGTTAGAAACAACTTTTGGAAGAAAACCAGGTTTAGTACGCAAAACCACCTTATCTGCATGGAACACCAGATAAGGAGAAGAACACTGCAGAGCAGATAATTCTGAAACTCTTCTAGCAGAAGAAATTGCAACCAAAAATAAAACTTTCCAAGATAATAACTTAATATCAACGGAATGTAAGGGTTCAAACGGAACCCCCTGAAGAACTGAAAGAACTAGGTTGAGACTCCAAGGAGGAGTCAAAATTTTGTAAACAGGCTTGATTCTAACCAGAGCCTGAACAAAGGCTAGAACATCTGGCACAGCTGCCAGCTTTTTGTGAAGTAACACAGACAAGGCAGAAATCTGTCCCATCAAGGAACTTGCAGATAATCCTTTTTCCAATCCTTCTCGAAGGAAGGATAGACTCTTAGGAATCTTAACCTTGTCCCAAGGGAATCCTGCAGATTCACACCAACAGATATACCAAATTATGTGGTAATTTTCTGGTTACAGGCTTTCAGGCCTGAACAAGAGTATTAATAACAGAATCTGAGAACCCTCGCTTTGATAAGATCAAGCGTTCAATCTCCAAGCAGTCAGCTGGAGTGGGTCGAACGGACCTAGAACAAGAAGGTCTCGTCTCAAAGGTAGCTTCCATGGTGGAGCCAATGACATATTCACCAGATCTGTATACCAAGTCCTGCGTGGCCACGCAGGAGCTATCAAAATCACCGACGCCCTCTCCTGATTGATCCTGGCTACCAGCCTGGGGATGAGAGGAAACGGCGGGAACACATAAGCTAGTTTGAAGGTCCAAGGTGCTACTAGTGCATCCACTAGAGCCGCCTTGGGATCCCTGGATCTGTACCCGTAGTAAGGAACTCTGAAGTTCTGACGAGAGGCCATCAGATCCATGTCTGGAATGCCCCACGGTTGAGTGACTTGGGCAAAGATTTCCGGATGGAGTTCCCACTCCCCCGGATGCAATGTCTGACGACTCAGAAAATCCGCTTCCCAATTTTCCACTCCTGGGATGTGGATAGCAGACAGGTGGCAGGAGTGAGACTCCGCCCATAGAATGATTTTGGTCACTTCTTCCATCGCTAGGGAACTCCTTGTTCCCCCCTGATGGTTGATGTATGAACTTGGCCCTCGCTAGCTGAGGCCAAGCTTTGAGAGCATTGAATATCGCTCTCAGTTCCAGAATATTTATCGGTAGAAGAGATTCTACCCGAGACCAAAGACCCTGAGCTTTCAGGGATCCCCAGACCGCGCCCCACCCCATCAGACTGGCGTCGGTCGTGACAATGACCCACTCTGGTCTGCGGAAGGTCATCCCTAGTGACAGGTTGTCCAGGGACAGCCACCAACGGAATGAGTCTCTGGTCCTCTGATTTACTTGTATCTTCGGAGACAAGTCTGAATAGTCCCCATTCCACTGACTGAGCAGGAACAGTTGTAATGGTCTTAGATGAATGCGCACAAAAGGAACTATGTCCATTGCCGCTACCATCAAACCTATCACTTCCATGCACTGCGCTATGGAAGGAAGAGGAACGGAATGAAGTATCCGACAAGAGTCTAGAAGTTTTGTTTTTCTGGCTTCTGTCAGAAAAATCCTCATTTCTAAGGAGTCTATTATAGTTCCCAAGAAGGGAACCCTCGTTGACGGAGATAGAGAACTCTTTTCCACGTTCACTTTCCATCCGTGAGATCTGAGAAAGGCCAGGACAATGTCCGTGTGAGCCTTTACTTGAGGAAGGGACGACGCTCGAATCAGAATGTCGTCCAAGTAAGGTACTACAGCAATGCCCCTTGGTCTTAGCACCGCCAGAAGGGACCCTAGTACCTATGAGAAAATCCTAGGAGCAGTGGCTAATCCGAAAGAAAACGCCACGAACTGGAAATGCTTGTCCAGGAATTCAAACCTTAGGAACCGATGATGTTCCTTGTGGATAGGAATATGTAGATACGCATCCTTGAAATCCACCTTGGTCATGAATTGACCTTCCTGGATGGAAGGAAGAAGTGTTCGAATGGTTTCCATCTTGAACGATGGAACCTTGAGAAACTTGTTCAAGATCTTGAGATCTAAGATTGGTCTGAACGTTCCCTCTTTTTTGGGAACTATGAACAGATTGGAGTAGAACCCCATCCCTTGTTCTCCTAATGGAACAGGATGAATCACTCCCATTTTTAGCAGGTCTTCTACCCAATGTAAGAATGCCTGTCTTCTTATGTGGTCTGAAGACAACTGAGACCTGTGGAACCTCCCCCTTGGAGGAAGCCCCTTGAACTTCAGAGAATAACCTTGGGAGACTATTTCTAGCGCCCAAGGGTCCAGAACATCTCTTGCCCCAGCCTGAGCGAAGAGAGAGAGTCTGCCCCCCACCAGATCCGGTCCCGGATCGGGGGCCCGCATTTCATGCTGTCTTGGTAGCAGTGGCAGGTTTCCTGGCCTGCTTTCCTTTGTTCCAGCCTTGCATAGGTCTCCAGGCTGGATTGGCTTGAGAAGTATTACCTTCCTGCTTAGAGGACGTAGCCCTTGGGGCTGATCCGTTTCTGCGAAAGGGACGAAACTTAGGTTTATTTTTGGTCTTGAAAAGACCTATCCTGAGGAAGGGCGTGGCCCTTGCCCCCAGTGATATCAGAGATAATCTCTTTCAAGTCAGGGCCAAAGAGTGTTTTCCCCTTGAAAGGAATGTCAAGCAATTTGTTCTTGGAAGACGCATCCGCTGCCCAAGATTTTAACCAAAGCGCTCTGCGCCACAATAGCAAACCCAGAATTTTTTCGCCGCTAACCTAGCCAATTGCAAGGTGGCGTCTAGGGTGAAAGAATTAGCCAATTTAAGAGCACGAATTCTGTCCATAATCTCCTCATAAGAAGAAGAATTACTAATAATCGCCTTTCCTAGCTCATCAAACTAGAAACACGCGGCTGCAGTGACAGGGACAATGCATGCAATTGGTTGTAGAAGGGAACCTTGCTGAACAAACATCTTTAGCAGACCTTCTAATTTTTTATCCATAGGATCTTGGAAAGCACAACTATCTTCTATGGGTATAGTGGCGCGCTTGTGTAGAGTAGAAACCGCCCCCTCGACCTTGGGGACTGTCTGCCATCAGTCCTTTCTGGTGTCGACTATAGGAAAACAATTTTATAAATATGGGGGGAGGTACTAAAGGTATACCGGGCCTGTCCCATTCTGTACTAACAATGTACGCCACCCGCTTGGATATAGGAAAAGCTTCGGGGGGCCCCGGGGCCTCTAAGAACTTTTCCATTTTACATAGTGGTTCTGGAATGACCAGATAATCACAATCATCCAAATTGGATAACACCTCCTTAAGCAGAGCGCGGAGATGTTCCAACTTAAATTTAAAAGTAATCACATCAGGTTCAGCTTGTTGAGAAATGTTTCCTGAATCTGAAATTTCTCCCTCAGACAAAACCTCCCTGGCCCCCTCAGACTGGTGTAGGGGCCCTTCAGAAACCATATCATCAGCGTTCTCATGCTCTACAGAATTTTCTAAAACAGAGCAGTCGCGCTTTCACTGATAAGTGGGCATATTGGCTAAAATGTTTTTGATAGAATTATCCATTACAGCCGTTAAATGTTGCATAGTAAGGAGTATTGGCGCACTAGATGTACTAGGGGCCTCCTGTATGGGCAAGACTGGTGTAGACGAAGGAGGGGATGATGCAGTACCATGCTTACTCCCCTCACTTGAGGAATCATCTTGGGCATCATTTTTACTAAATTTTTTTATGACATAAAATACATATAGTTAAATGAGAAGGAACCTTGGTTTCCCCACAGTCAGAACACAATCTATCTGGTAGTTCAGACATGTTAAACAGGCATAAACTTGATAACAAAGCACAAAAAACGTTTTAAAATAAAACCGTTACTGTCACTTTAAATTTTAAACTAAACACACTTTATTACTGCAATTGCGAAAAAGTATGAAGGAATTGTTCAAAATTCACCAAAATTTCACCACAGTGTCTTAAAGCCTTAAAAGTATTGCACACCAAATTTGGAAGCTTTAACCCTTAAAATAACGGAACCGGAGCCGTTTTTATATTTAACCCCTTTACAGTCCCTGGAATCTGCTTTGCTGAGACCCAACCAAGCCCAAAGGGGAATACGATACCAAATGATGCCTTCAGAAAGACCTTTCTATGTATCAGAGCTCCACACACATGCAGCTGCATGCCATGCTGTCCTCAAAAACAAGTGCGCCATACCGGCGCGAAAATGAGACTCTGCCTATGCTTTGGGAAAGCCCCTAAAGAATAAGGTGTCTAAAACAGTGCCTGCCGATATTATTATATCAAAATACCCAGATAAAATGATTCCTCAAGGCTAAATATGTGTTAATAATCAATCGATTTAGCCCAGAAAAAGTCTACAGTTTAAATAAGCCCTTGTGAAGCCCTTATTTACAATCGTAATAAACATGGCTTACCGGATCCCATAGGGAAAATGACAGCTTCCAGCATTACATCGTCTTGTTAGAATGTGTCATACCTCAAGCAGCAAGGGACTGCAAACTGTTCCCCCAACTGAAGTTAATTGCTCTCAACAGTCCTGTGTGGAACAGCCATGGATTTTAGTTACGGTTGCTAAAATCATTTTCCTCATACAAACAGAATTCTTCATCTCTTTTCTGTTTCTGAGTAAATAGTACGTACCAGCACTATTTGAAAATAACAAACTCTTGATTGAATAATGAAAAACTACAGTTAAACACTAAAAAACTCTAAGCCATCTCCGTGGAGATGTTGCCTGTACAACGGCAAAGAGAATGACTGGGGTAGGCGGAGCCTAGGAGGGATCATGTGACCAGCTTTGCTGGGCTCTTTGCCATTTCCTGTTGGGGAAGAGAATATCCCACAAGTAAGGATGACGCCGTGGACCGGACACACCTATGTTGGAGAAATAAACAAATACATATGATTATAATATTCAACAACTATTCCTTATCAAGAGGTAACTTGTTAACAAAATGTAATATAAATGAGTGGAGATCATAGATGTCACAGTTTATATAACAGACTGCAATCCTTGTCCTCAGACATTAAAGTCTTCATCCAGAAAGCAGTGCAAATCAATATAGTGCGTTTAAGCAGGATGCCAGTCTGAGAGCTGAGTCTTATTTAAAGGGCCATAATACCCAAATGTTTAAACACTTGAAAGTGATGCAGCATAGCTGTAAAAAGCTGATTAGAAAATATCACCTGAACATTTCTATGTAAAAAAGAAAGATATTTTACCTCAAAAGTTCCTCAGTAGCCACCTCCCATTGTAAAGGATTTCTAAGCAGCATTTTAGTGTGTTTGTCCTGGGACATCTGAAGGGACTAGCATCGTGCACTCTCATATTATTTCACCAATCAGGTAAAGGAAGCTTACTATGAAATCTCATGAGAGTTAAGTCAAATCTCATGAGATCACAGTAAGAGTTCATGACCTCAGCACTGCTGATGCTGATTGGCTGCTGTTCATTTCTTCATTTTTTTTAATTTTTTTACCTGCAGCTGGGAGCAGCTGAGTACAACTTTTTACACAGAACTTACTCTGCTGAGCTGAGGAGATTGTGAGGTAAAATATCTTCCTTTTTTACATAGAGATGCTCAGGTGATATTTTCCTGTCAGCTTTTTACAGTTATACTGCATCAGTTTCAAGTGATTTAGCATATGAGTATTATGTCCCTTTAAGTAGAGAAGCACCCAATGCACAAACAGAACTACCCCACACCTGATCTAGTCAGGAATGTAGGTAATTGTAGAAAAAGCTGGCAACTGAATGTAGCTCACAAAGGGGCTCATGTTAGCGTGTGGGGGAGGGGGGGAGAGGTGAATACTAAAAGAAGAAATATAACAATTATAGCAACTTCAGGTCAGTAATACCAATCAGATAGGCTGTTCTATTCTTAGCTAAGACAAAATTTTAGGGTATCAGCAATGTGGATAGGGTTATGACTAAGTTGAAATATCTGCAAATATTATAGTACTGGGAGTTAAGGACATACAATCACCATATATACAGTTTTAAAGTCTTTCCAACTCTTGCCGGCAAAGAGAGGGAAATTAGAGCTTATTATGGTCTATCAAGAAATACAGAATTTGAGCGTACATATTAGCCAGATCAAAAATCACCATGAAAGTAATGGTCATATGCAAGATTAGCGGTCCACCATTATCCCTTTCCTAAATAAAGATGTGCAACATAGAGTAGTTAAGTCTAGTCTATCTCGGCCGCAGACAGCAACTCCATGTGCTAGCAAAGTTACACAGTTAGCTACGCTAGGACATTACTAATACACATAAGATGTTTTATCTTGTGGTTAACTAACACTCAAGGGCTGTTTGATAAAAACTTTTACAAGACTCAGGGCTTAATAAGGTTATATAAGCAGTTATACAAGTATTAAGTATCAAAGCTTTTCTAGTGGACGCAAAGAGGGTGAAGGGATACTCCCAAAGGTGCCAGATATTCATGCCCTAGATATCTCAGAAACATTTCAGATACCTCTACAATATGTAAAATATATAATAAACTTAAGCAATTACAAACAAGCAGTAACCCATTTCTGTAGTCACATTCAAGACAAGCATAGTTAACATCCATATCTGGAGCTCTATCTATATTGTTGCTACTGTCTAACATAATAACTGCAGACTAATAACTTGTGCATAGCAAAATTCACAACATGTCACCATTAAAATTAGTCTAATAGGCTGTAAAATAACTAGAAGTTCAAGGAATATATAGAGTTCAACTGTTATAGGGATAGCGAACAGAAGTGCTGCGACCCCTCTTCATCCTATACCACACAAACCAAAAGATCTGTGCATGCTTGCCTGCTCCAATGGCCCCATGGTCCAGTCTGAGGAGGGTGAAATCTTGCTAGCCAGAATGAATTTCCAGCGATTCGGAGATAACGATCTCCAAGGGGGGATCGCAATAAGAGCCCAACCGCTGATGTGCAGCCACTCCTCCTGAGACTTTACTACAGGCTGGTTATTAGGTCTGAACCCGGAGTGCCAAAGAGGGGTTATGTCAAAACTGAGAGCAGGAGAGTTCACGGTGTTATCGGAGCCCGGTTCCTGATCTTTCAGGTTAGAGTAGAGTTCAGTAGTGTCGTGTCCGCACTCAGATGATTTTATAACAGGCAACTGACACCGCAACACTTCCTCAGGGTAAACAGCTTCCTCCCCTGTGTGCTGCATGAGGCCCCCCTGGATCTGAAGAGATGGTGTCGTTGAATCACACTGTGGCTCAGAAACCAGAGGTGAAGGTAGCTGTATGCGGGACTGGAGCTCCATTCGCTCCACCTTTGCTATCTCTGGCACCACGTTATATTCAAGGCTGCCTCTGATGACGCTACTCAGACAAATGAAATGGCTTGTCATACGATGCTCAAAAACCTTTAGGCAAGCTCTTATTTCAATGTAGGAGACCTCCATTGTCAGTGACAAAGGCGATGAGCCTTGATAGGTCAAGCTGACTTGTAAGTGAAAGAGGAGTACGGTTGTTAAGATGGCGGGTCACTCCACATGGGCTCACTGCGCTAAGAGTTGTATGGAGTCCATTAGCCCGCAAAAAAGATGTGTTTCCAGGTTTTCTGTAACATGGGGCAAGTATCTGAGGTCTTCAGCATATAAAATGAAAAAGTTTCAGGGATTATACCTCTGCATTACTCCATAGAGTTGCCCAAAAACCAGGAGCTACATAGAAACACGTCCGATCCCCATGATAGTTGGCTCCGCCCCGGTTCACCCATACTTTTAATAAATTTTTCTGAAAAGTAACCTTAATCTGGTGTGCGTTTGTTTCATCCTCAGTCGCAAAGGATGAATAAACAGCTGAAATTCATTATAATGTACACAGAACAAAAACGTTACTGTCTCTAATTGTAAAGTAATTCAGATTTGTGGGAGTTTTTTTGTACCATCCTACGTCACAAAGGATGAACTAACAAACAGCCGCAATTCTTTTAATAAAATTAACACAGAAAAAAAAATGTTACTATCTCTTTAAATTAAAAAGAGCGATTTATTTCTGTAGTGCAGAAACAATCTAATATTAATATTACTGTAACTAGACAATGTTATGTACATCAAAAAACATTGTCCTTGCAGGGAACCGCAGAGCACTGCCTGTGGGTCATAAATCATTTTGAACACTAAGTAGAAATTGTGACATGGATTGACCGATGCCACTAGACTCCTAACAGCTATCGCTTTAGAAGGAGTATTTATAACAAAAATTAACACATGAAAATATGTTACTGTCTCTTTAATCTTAAAGTAACATATGTTTAGTGTGCTTTTTCATCCAAAGTCACAACGGATGAATAGGAAATCCTTTATAAAATGAAATTACTGTTGCTTTAAATTTCAAACTGCAATATTTTATTTTGTATACGCAGTCAACAAATAAATAAAATAAAAGCAACTAAGGAACTAGCTGAATATTCCTAATTCGCATACATCCTTCATGACCCAGTTAAAGTTTGGAACGCAACAATTGCGTCTAATATCTGTACAATAACTTCCGAGAACCGGAAGTGACCTGAAGGAAGTGCCCAAAACAAAGCGCACCCTTCCAAAGCTAGAGACCTCCGTTCCTTGCTATTGAATACCATTGTAAGAAGGAAGAAGTGTCTCTAGACCCTGTAAAAAAATAAAGTCCTCCACTCCTTGCTATAGACAAATAGGAGTAAGGAGGAAGAAGTGTCCTTGGCGCCCATCACTTTAGCTCCCTTTAGGAACTACGCCCCTTGTGGGCATTACGACAACTTTCTCCCGGTCGCCATCAAACATGCAAAGACACCGGGAGTGACAATAAAACAGTAGGGCAAATAAAAACCGTTCAGCCTGCTGCCTCTAAGAACAGTCTTACCGTAACAAAACGTCAATCTATAGTATTGCAACTAAACCCCGCCCATCGTGGGCGTAAACAACCGTCTCACGGTCGCCATTAAAGTATTACACAGAAGCGTCGGGAGTAGCTGTTAGACATGGTCTATAACCCTTGTTCTGTGTGCTTTTTCAGCCTGTCGAAATAAAGGCTGTTCAGACTGCTCATATTGTAAATGAGACTTAGTCCCCCATATAAGCATGGCTCAGCTACCTGCTGTCAGGGGAAAAAAAGCTCTTTACTGACAGAGCCCCTGAATCCCAGAAATACACATAAGTGCAGAAAAACCCTCACTGAGGTAAATATGTCCCTGAGGAATTTTCCTGTAAAGAAATAAAGGCTGCACTTACCTCTTATGCTGTCCGACAGCAAGACAGCCTCAACAGGGTTCAGAGGTCCATTGGTTCCCCCCTATAGTCCTGCAGAAAAGATGAAGCCTGAGTTAAATCCAGCTTAGGCCATCACAGAAAGGGCAGCAACACAGTATGTGAGGCGCAGTGAGAGTTTTGTCCCACCAGTTCCCATTGCTTTAAAGCCACATGTAGCTCTACTCTAGAGGCTAACAAGGACTACGGCTACACCCTATTATAAAATAGCACTCACTGGTACCATTTTAAAAATAATAAACTCTTGATTGAAGAATCTAAACTAACACCTTACTTTACCTCTTCCTATAACTAACACAAGCAAAGAGAATGACTGGAGTAGGAGTGAAGGGAGGAGCTATATATACAGCTTTGCTGTGGTGCTCTTTGCCTCCTCCTGCTGGCCAGGAGGCGTAATCCCATAAGGATGAAATCCGTGGACTTGTGTCTTTAAAAAAATAAATAAATAATCGGATAGTTAAAAATTGCATGCTGTATCCGAATGATTTAAAGGGACCCATTTAAAACCCAACATGTCATGACTCAAATAAAGCATTTGATTTTAAACCGCTATCCAATTTAGTTATTTTATCCAGTTTGCATAATTTTCTTGGTATTTTTTTTGAAGGAGAAGCTATACACTACTGGGAGCTATCTGAAGACATCAGTTGAACCAATGAAAAACAAAATTTATGCTTACCTGATAAATTTCTTTCTTTTGCGATGTACCGAGTCCCTGGATTCATCCTTACGTGTGGGATATTATCCTTCCTAACAGGAAGTGGCAAAGAGAGCACCACAGCAGAGCTGTCTATATAGCTCCCCCCTTAACTCCACCCCCCAGTCATTCGACCGAAGGCCATGGAAGAAAAAGGAGAAACTATAAGGTGCAGAGGTGACTGAAGTTTTTAATAAAAAATACCATCTGCCTTGAATAGACAGGGCGGGCAAAAGAAAGAAATTTATCAGGTAAGCATAAATTTTGTTTTCTTTTGCATGATGTACCGAGTCCACGGATTCATCCTTACTTGTGGGATACCAATACCAAAGCTTTAGGACACGGATGAAGGGAGGGACAAGACAGGAACCTAAACGGAAGGCACCACTGCTTGCAAAACCTCTCTCCCAAAAATAGCCTCCGAAGAAGCAAAAGTATCAAATTTGTAAAATTTGGAGTGAAGACCAAGTCGTAGCCTTACAAATCTGTTCAACAGAAGCATAATTTTTAAAAGCCCATGTGGAAGCTACCGCTCTAGTAGAATGAGCTGTAATCCTTTCAGGAGGCTGCTGTCCAGCAGTCTCATAAGCCAAACGGATGATGCTTTTCAGCCAAAATGAAAGAAGTCGCCGTAGCCTTTTGACCCCTACGCTTTCCAGAATAGACAACAAACAAAGAAGATGTTTGATGAAAATCTTTGGTTGCCTGCAAATAAAATTTCAAAGCACGAACCACGTCCAAGTTGTGCAACTGACGTTCCTTCTTACAAGAAGGATTAGGACACAGAGAAGGAACAACAATTTCCTGATTGCTATTCCTGTTAGTAACAACCTTAGATAGGAACCCAGGCTTGGTACGCAAAACCACTTTAGCATAGGACACAAGATAAGGTGAGTCACATTGTAATGCAGATAGTTCAGAAACTCTTCGAGCTGAAGAGATAGCACCTAGGAACAAAACTTTCCAAGATAAAATCTTAATATCTATGGAATGCATGGGTTCAAACGGAACTCCCTGAAGAACTAAGAACTAAACTTAGACTCCATGGCGGAGCAACAGGTTTAAACACAGGCTTAATTCTAGCTAAAGCCTGACAAAAAGCCTGAACGTCTGGAACATCTGCCAGACGCTTGTGCAACAAAATAGACAGAGCAGATATCTGTCCCTTTAGGGTACTAGCTGACAATCCTTTTTCCAATCCCTCTTGGAGAAAAGACAAAATCCTAGGAATCCTGATTTTACTCCAGGAGAAGCCTTTGGATTCGCACCAAAAAAATATTTATGCCATATCTTATGATAGATTTTACTGGTAACAGGCTTTCGAGCCTGAATCAAGGTATTTATGACCGACTCAGAGAAACCCCGCTCTGATAGAATCAAGCGTTCAATCTCCAAGCAGTCAGTTGCAGAGAAATTAGATTTGGATGCTTGAATGGACCTTGTATCAGAAGGTCCTGTCTCAGTGGCAGAGACCATGGTGGAAGAGATGACATGTCCACCAGGTCTGCATACCAACGATGCTCTCTCCTGCTTGATTCTGGCAATCAGACGTGGAAGGAGAGGGAAAGGTGGAAACACATAAGCCAGGTTGAACAACCAGGGTACTGCTAGAGCATCTATCAGTACAGCCTGAGGATCCCTTGACCCGTCACGAGGAAGTTTGATGTTCTGACGAGACGCCATCAGATCCAATTCTGGTGTGCCCCATAGCCGAACCAGTTGAGCAAACACCTCCGGATGGAGTTCCCACTCCCCCGGATGAAAAGTCTGACTTGGAAAATCTGCCTTCCAGTTCTCTACACCTGGGATATAGATCGCTGACAGATGGCAAGAGTGAGCCTCTGCCCATCGGATTATCCTCGAGGCCTCTATCATCGCTAAGGAACTCTTTGTTCCGCCCTGATGATTAATATAAGCCACAGTCGTGATGTTGTCCGACTGAAACCTGATGAATCTGGCCGAAGCTAGCTGAGGCCATGCCTGGAGAGCATTGAAAATCGCTCTTAATTCCAGAATATTAACAACTTAACACCTCTTTCACCTTACCCTTCCTGCTTAGAGCCGGCAAAGAGAATGACTGGAGGGTGGAGTTAAGGGGGGAGCTATATAGACAGCTCTGCTGTGGTGCTCTCTTTGCCACTTCCTGTTAGGAAGGATAATATCCCACAAGTAAGGATGAATCTGTGGACTCGGTACATCATGCAAAAGAAAAGGCATTTTGTGCAGCTATCAGTAGCTAGCTCCCAGTAATGTATTGCTGCTTCTGAGCCTACCTAGATATGCTTTTCAACTAAGGATGCCAAGAGAATGAAGCAAATTGGAAAGTTGTTTAAAATCACACAGTCTGTCTTTATCTTAAAATATTTTTTGGGGGTTTCATGTTTAAGTTTAAATTAACATTCAAGTCCCTTTCATCTTGTGTTTAGACTGTAGCGGATTGTGAGTCGGGGGAGAGGCCTCACAATATCTTAAACTTACCCTGCCCTCCAGACTCTTGACTACATTTAATACAGATATATCGTACCTTAAACTGAGCTTCTGGTGGTCCAGTGATTATTACCATTCTTAGCTTGGCATCTGGTCCTTCTGCAGGGGCAATCTGAAATTAAATAATTATCAATTAAAGACAAAACATTATTTAAAAAAGAACTAACCTGGAATTGTTGGATCATTAGCAGAGCATTTTTAAAGGGATTTTCTAATTTTTATGTTAATGTTCTAATTCATTAGAGCATGTCATTTGTACATTACTTATCCTAGATTACCTATGTATTGAACCACTTTGCTGGGGTTAGAACACAGTCAAGCCCTCTTCAGACTGCAAAAAGCTTTCCAGCTAAAGCGCAGCTGGTGATTGGTGGCATAATGTAACTGATAATTCTGACTGGCTTACTGACCAGGTCCTAATCAGAAGCTAAAAGGTTTGCATTTCTTGAGTTGGATATTAAAGGGATATTAACCAGTGCTCCTTAAAGGGACAGTCTACAATAGAATTTTTATTATTTTAAAAGATAATCCCTTTATTACCCATTCCCCAGTTTTGCATAACCAACAGCTATATTAATATACTTTTTACCTCTGTGATTACCTTGTATCTAAGCCTCTTCTGACAACCCCTGATCACATGACTGACTATTTAAAATCTAATGAGTTGCATTTAGTACTGTGTAGTGCTAACTTTTAAATAACTTCCCGGGCGTGAACACATTGTTATCTATATGGCCCACATGAACGATCAGTCTCCTGCTGTGAAAAGCAAATACAAAAGCATGCGATTAAGAGGCTGTCAGAGCCTTTATAACATTTGAAGGGACATTATACAGAATTTGCCTTTGCATAAATGTTTTGTAGATTATCCATTTATATAGCCCATACAGTTTTTTTTTTTTTTTTTTTTAAAAAACAAGAAAATTATGTATAGTTTTGCTTATTTTTAAATAACATTGCTCTGATTTTAAGACTCCTAACCAAGCCCCAAAGTTTTAGGAAAATACCAAGGTATACCTACTCCAGCTTGCTCCTGTTTTTTTTTTAAAGAGTTTTTTAATTTGCAGAGGAAGTGGGGGGGAGAGTGTGTTATTTCCCACTTAATGTGGGTGCTCTAGCTACCTTTTTAACAGAGGTTAACTGGGAGCTTTTGAGTACGTTTTTCATGCAGTTATATGCAAATTGGTGTATAATGTCCCTTTAAACCTCTACATTTCTGCCTGTTTAAAAGTATATTAATTTAACAATGTTGGTTGTGCAAAGCTGGGGAATGGGTAGTAAAGGCATTTATATTTTTAAACAAGAACAATTTTTGTGTAGACTGTCCATTTAAGTAAAAACATGTTATATCAAAGTAAACCTAAAAAGAAAGATTGTGTAAAAAAAAAAAAAAAAAAACCCAGCAAACAACCTGTTTTATTACATAATGAGCACTTGACATTCTCAGTATAGCCCTACCTCCAATGTGATATGGGAGCTGACATCTTTGCAACTTAAACTTGCTCATGCCTAGATCGGTTTAAAATAAAACCGGTTATCTAGTCCAGTGTTTTTCAACCAGTGTGCCGTGGCACACTAGTGTGCCGTGAGAGATCCTCAGGTGTGCCACGGCAGACTGACAACAGTGTGACATATTTTTTAAACTTTGCTTGTTTTTTACTCCCAGTGCAGGGGTAGTTTGTAGGAGGCATGGCATAACAGCACAATACATACAGTATGTGTGTGTTTGTGTGTATGTGTATATATATATATGCTGTATTAGGCTACAATGTGTGATTTTTTTTAAATTTTGGGATGGTGGTGTGCCACAGGATTTTTTAATGTAAAAAAGTGTGCCACGGCAAAAAAAAGGTTAAAAATCACTGATCTAGTCTATTATAACATAACAGTAACCGGCCTAAATGTTGTAGGACATCAGGCTAAGAAACTTTCCTGCAGAGGTCCCCTCCTCCTTGTAAGGCTGTGACAGGAAGTAAAAGACACTGCACAAATGTAGGGAAAAACATAATTTATACTTACCTATTTCTCTTGTGGTGTATCCAGTCCACGGATCATCCATTACTTGTGGGATATTCTCCTTCCCAACAGGAAGTTGCAAGAGGATCACCCACAGCAGAGCTGCTATATAGCTCCTCCACTAACTGCCATATCCAGTCATTCGACAGAAGACAAGCAGAGAAAGGAGAAACCATAAGGTGCAGTGGTGACTGTAGTTTAAAATTAAAAAATACCTGCCTTAAAATGACAGGGCGGGCCGTGGACTGGATACACCACAAGAGAAATAAGTTTATCAGGTAAGCATAAAACATAATTTATGTAAGAACTTACCTGATAAATTCATTTCTTTCATATTAGCAAGAGTCCATGAGCTAGTGACGTATGGGATATACATTCCTACCAGGAGGGGCAAAGTTTCCCAAACCTCAAAATGCCTATAAATACACCCCTCACCACACCCACAAATCAGTTCAACGATAAGAAAAAAAGTGCGAAAGCATAAAAAATAAGGAATTGGAATAATTGTGCTTTATACAAAAAAATCATAACCACCTTAAAAAGGGTGGGCCTCATGGACTCTTGCTAATATGAAAGAAATGAATTTATCAGCTAAGTTCTTACATAAATTATGTTTTCTTTCATGTAATTAGCAAGAGTCCATGAGCTAGTGACGTATGGGATAATGAATACCCAAGATGTGGAACATCCACGCAAGAGTCACTAGAGAGGGAGAAAAAAAAAAAAAAAAAAAAAATAAAGCCAATTCCGCTGAAAAATAATCCACACCCCAAAACAAAGTTTAAATCATATAATGAAAAAAACTGAAATTATAAGCAGAAGAATCAAACTGAAACAGCTGCCTGAAGTACTTTTCTACCAAAAATTGCTTCAGAAGAAGAAAACACATCAAAATGGTAGAATTTAGTAAAAGTATGCAAAGAAGACCAAGTTGCTGCTTTGCAAATCTGATCAACCGAAGCTTCATTCCTAAATGCCCAGGAAGTAGAGACTGACCTAGTCGAATAAGCTGTAATCCTTTGAGGCAGAATTCTACCCGACTCAACATAAGCATGATGAATCAAAGACTTTAACCAAGATGCCAAAGAAATGGCAGAAGCCTTCTGACCTTTCCTAGAACCAGAAAAGATAACAAATAGACTAGAAGTCTTTCGGAAATCTTTAGTAGCTTCAACATAATATTTCAAAGCTCTAACTACATCCAAAGAATGCAACGATCTTTCCTTAGAGTTCTTAAGATTAGGACACAATGAAGGAACCACAATTTCTCTACTAATGTTGTTAGAATTCACAACCTTAGGTAAAAATTTAAATGAAGTTTGCAACAACGCCTTATCCTGATGAAAAATCAGAAAAGGAGACTCACAAGAAAGAGCAGATAATTCAGAAACTCTTCTAGCAGAAGAGATGGCCAAAAGAAACAAAAAACTTTCCAAGAAAGTAATTTAATATCCAGCGAATGCATAGGTTCAAACGGAGGAGCTTGAAGAACCCCCAGAACCAAATTCAAACTCCAAGGAGGAGAAATTGACTTAATGACAGGTTTTATACGAACCAGAGCCTGAACAAAACAATGAATATCAGGAAGACTAGCAATCTTTCTGTGGAAAAGAACAGAAAGAGCAGAGATTTGTCCTTTCAAGGAACTTGCAGACAAACCTTTATCCAAACCATCCTGAAGAAACTGTAAAATTCTAGGAATTCTAAAAGAATGCCAAGAAAAATGATGAGAAGAACACCAAGAAATGTAAGCCTTCCAGACTCGATAATATATCTTCCTAGATACAGATTTACGAGCCTGTAACATAGTATTAATTACGGAGTCAGATAAACCTCTATGACTGAGAATCAAGCGTTCAATCTCCATACCTTCAAATTTAAGGATTTGAGATCCTGATGGAAAAAAGGACCTTGCGATAGAAGGTCTGGTCTTAACGGAAGAGTCCACGGTTGGCAAGTAGCCATCCGGACAAGTTCCGCATACCAAAACCTGTGAGGCCATGCTGGAGCCACCAGCAGAACAAACGAATGCTCCTTTAGAATCTTGGAAATCACTCTTGGAAGAAGAACTAGAGGCAGAAAGATATAGGCAGGACGATACTTCCAAGGAAGAGACAATGCATCCACTGCTTCTGCCTGAGGATCCCTGGATCTGGACAGATACCTGGGAACTTCTTGTTTAGATGAGAAGCCATCAGATCTATTTCTGGAAGTCCCCACGTTTGGACAATCTGACGAAATACCTCTGGGTGAAGAAACCATTCGCCCGGATGTAATGTTTGGCGACTGAGATAATCCGCTTCCCAATTGTCTATACCCGGGATATGAACCGCAGAAATTAGACAGGAGCTGGATTCCGCCCATACAAGTATTCGAGATACTTCTTTCATAGCCAGAGGACTGTGAGTCCCTCCTTGATGATTGACATATGCCACGGTTGTGACATTGTCCGTCTGAAAACAAATGAACGACTCTTTAGAAGAGGCCACGACTGAAGAGCTCTGAAAATCGCACAAAATTCCAAAATGTTGATTGGTAATCTCGTCTCCTGAGATTCCCAAACCCCTTGTGCTGTCAGAGACCCCCATACAGCTCCCCAACCTGTCAGACTTGCATCTGTTGAGATCACAGTCCAGGTCGGAAGAACAAAAGAAGCCCCCTGAACTAAACGATGGTGGTCTGTCCACCACGTCAGAGAGTGTCGTACAATCGTTTTTAAAGATATTAATTGTGATATCTTTGTATAATCCCTGCACCACTGGTTCAGCATACAGAGCTGAAGAGGTTGCATGTGAAAACGAGCAAAGGGGATCGCGTCCGATGCAGCAGTCATAAGACCTAGAATTTCCATGCATAAGGCTACCGAAGGGAATGATTGAGACTGAAGGTTTCGACAAGCTGAAACCAACTTCAGACGTCTCTTGTCCGACAGCGACAGTCATGGACACTGAATCTATCTGGAAACCTAAAAAGGTTACCCTTGTCTGAGGAATCAACGAACTCTTTGGTAAATTGATCCTCCAACCATGTTCTCGAAGAAACGATACAAGTCGATTCGTATGAGATTCTGCTAAATGTGAAGACTGAGCAAGTACCAAGATATCGTCCAAATAAGGAAATACCACAATACCCTGTTCTCTGATTACAGATAGAAGGGCACCGAGAACCTTTGTAAAAATCCTTGGAACTGTTGCTAGGCCAAACGGCAGAGCCACAAACTGGTAATGCTTGTCTAGAAAAGAGAATCTCAGAAACTGATAGTGATCTGGATGAATCGGAATATGCAGATATGCATCTTGTAAATATATTGTGGACATTTAATGCCCTTGCTGAACAAAAGGCAGAATAGTCCTTATAGTTACCATTTTGAATGTTGGTATCCTTACATAACGATTCAATATTTTTAAATCCAGAACTGGTCTGAAGGAATTCTCCTTCTTTGGTACAATGAAGAGATTTGAGTAAAACCCCAGCCCCTGTTCCAAAACTGGAACTGGCACAATTACTCCAGCCAACTCTAGATCTGAAACACATTTCAGAAATTCTTGAGCCTTCACTGGATTTATTGGGACACGGGAAAGAAAAAATCTTCTTGCAGGAGGCCTTATCTTGAAGCCTATTCTGTACCCTTGTGAAACAATATTCTGAATCCAAAGATTGTTTATCGAATTGATCCAAATTTCTTTGAAAAATCGTAATCTGCCCCCTACCAGCTGGGCTGGAATGAGGGCCGCACCTTCATGTGGACTTGGGAGCTGACTTTGGCTTTCTAAAAGGCTTGGATTTATTCCAGACTGGAGATGGTTTCCAAATTGATACCGCTCCTGTAGGGGAAGGATCAGGTTTTTGTTCCTTATTGTGACGAAAGGAACGAAAACGATTAGCAGACCTAAATTTACCTTTAGATTTTTTATCCTGTGGTAAAAAAGTTCCTTTCCCCCCAGTAACAGTTGAAATAATAGAATCCAACTATGAACCAAACAATTTATTACCCTGGAAAGAAAGGGAAAGCAAAGTTGACTTAGAAGACATATCAGCATTCCAAGATTTAAGCCATAAAGCTCTTCTAGCTAAAATAGCTAAAGACATATAGCTGACATCAACCCTAATGATATCAAAGACGGCATCACAAATAAAGTTATTAGCATGTTGAAGAAGATTAACAATGCTATGAGTATTATGATCTGTTACTTGTTGTGCTAAAGCTTCCAACCAGAAAGTTGAGGCTGCAGCAACATCCGCCAAAGATATAGCAGGTCTAAGAAGATTACCTGAACATAAGTAAGCTTTCCTTAGAAAGGATTCAATTTTCCTATCTAAAGGATCCTTAAAGGAAGTACTATCTGCCGTAGGAATAGTAGTATGTTTAGCAAGAGTAGAGATAGCCCCATCAACCTTAGGGATTTTGTCCCAAAACTCTAATCTGTCAGATGGCACAGGATATAATTGCATAAACCGTTTAGGAGGAGTAAATGAATTACCCAAATTATTCCATTCCCTGGTAATTACTTCAGAAATAGCATCAGGGACAGGAAAAACCTCCGGAATAACTACAGGAGGTTTAAAAACAGTATTCAAACGTTTAGATTTAGTATCAAGAGGACCAGATTGCTCTATTTCTAATGCAATTAAGACTTCTTTAAGTAAAGAACGAATAAATTCCATTTTGAATAAATATGAAGATTTATCAGTATCAACCTCTGAAACAGAATCCTCTGAACCAGAAAAATCATTATCAGAAACAGAATCAGAATGATGATGTTCATTTAAAAACTCATCTGAAAAATGAGAAGTTTTAAAAGACCTTTTATGTTTACTGGAAGGAGGAATAACAGACATAGCCTTCTTAATAGATTTAAAAACAAAATATCTTATGTTAACAGGAACACTACTAAAGGAAATATCTGCATTATCAAGTTTGTCATGACATTCATTACAAACAACAGCCGGAGGAACAGTTACCACAAGTTTACAACAAATAAACTTAACTTTGGCAGATCCAGCATCAGGCAGCAATTTTCCAGAAGTATCTTCTGATTCAGGGTCAATCTGAGACATCTTGCAATATGTAATAGAAAAAACAACATATAAAGCAAAATTGATCAAATTCCTTAAATGACAGTTTCAGGAATGGGAAAAAATGCCAATGAACAAGCTTCTAGCAACCAGAAGCAAATAAGCAATGAGACTTAAATAATGTGGAGACAATGACGCCCATATTTTTTGGCGCCTAAATGCTTTAAGCGCCAAAAAAAGACGCCACATCCGGTGACGCCGACATTTTTGGTGCAAAAAACGTTAAAAAAATGACGCAACTTCCGGCGACAAGTATGACGCCGGAAATGACAAAGAAAATTTTTGCGCCAAAAAAGTCTGCGCCAAAAATGACGCAATAAAAAGAAGCATTTTCAGCCCCCGCGAGCCTAACAGCCCACAGGAAAAAAGTCAAATTTTAAGGTAAGAAAAATTGATTATTCATATGCATTATCCCAAATAATGAAACTGACTGTCTGAAATAAGGAATGTTGCACATCCTGAATCAAGGCAAATAAATGTTTAAACACATATTTAGAACTTTTATATAAAGTGCCCAACCATAGCTTAGAGTGTCACAAAAATAAGACTTACTTACCCCAGGACACTCATCTACATGTAGTAGAAAGCCAAACCAGTACTGAAACGAGAATCAGTAGAGGTAATGATATATATATAAGAGTATATTGTCGATCTGAAAAGGGAGGTAAGAGATGAATCTCTACGACCGATAACAGAGAACCTATGAAATAGACCCCGTAGAAGGAGATCATTGAATTCAAATAGGCAATACTCTCTTCACATCCCTCTGACATTCACTGCACACTGAGAGGAAAACCGGGCTCCAGCCTGCTGCGAAGCGCATATCAACGAAGAATCTAGCACAAACTTACTTCACCACCTCCATGGGAGGCAAAGTTTGTAAAACTGATTTGTGGGTGTGGTGGGGGGTGTATTTATAGGCATTTTGAGGTTTGGGAAACTTTGCCCCTCCTGGTAGGAATGTATATCCCATACGTCACTAGCTCATGGACTCTTGCTAATTACATGAAAGAAATTATGTTTTCTCTTGTAAGGTGTATCCAGTCCACGGATCATCCATTACTTGTGGGATACCAATACCAAAGCTAAAGTACACGGATGAAGGGAGGGACAAGGCAGGAACTTAAACGGAAGGTACCACTGCCTTTAAAACCTCCCAAAAATAGAAGCAAAAGTATCAAATTTATAGAATTTTGAAAAGGTATGAAGTGAAGACCAAGCCGCCGCCTTGAAAATCTGTTCAACAGAAACCTCATTTTTAAAGGCCCATGTGGAAGCCACAGCTCTAGTAGAATGAGCTGTAAACCTTTCAGGAGGCTGCTGGCCAGCAGTCTCATAAGCTAAGCGTATTATACTGCTTAGCCAAAAATAAAGAGAAGTTGCCGGAACCTTTTGGCCTTTCCTCTGTCCAGAGTAGACAACAAACAATCTCCTGATTGATATTCTTATTAGATACCACCTTAGGTAAAAACCCAGGTTTGGCACGCAGAACTACCTTATCTGCATGGAAGATCAGATAAGGAGAATCACATTGTAAGGCAGATAACTCGGAAACTCTACGAGCCGAGGAAATAGCTACCAAAAAAAGAACTTTCCAAAATAAAAGTTTGAGATCTATGGAATGAAGAGGTTCAAACGGAACCCCCTGAAGAACTTTAAGAACCAAATTTAAGCTCCAAGGTGAAGCAACAGGTTTACACACAGGCTTGATTCTAACTAAAGCCTGACAAAATGCCTGAACGTCTGGAACATCCGCCAGACGCTTGTGCAAAAGAATAGACAGAGCAGAAATCTGTCCCCTATCTTATGATAGATTTTCCTGGTGACAGGCTTTCGAGCCTGAATTAAGGTGACAATGACTGACTCGGAGAAACCATGCTTTGATAAAATCAAGCGTTCAATCTCCAGGCAGTCAGCCTCAGAGAAATTAGATTTGGATGGTTGAAAGGACCTTGAAGTAGAAGGTCCTGTCTCAGTGGCAGAGTCCATGGTGGAAAGGATGACATGTCCACCAGATCTGCATACCAAGTCCTGCGTGGCCACGCAGGCGCTATCAATATCACTGATGCTCTCTCCTGCTTGATTTTGGCAATCAGACGAGGGAGCAGAGGAAACGGTGGAAACACATAAGCCAGATTGAAGGACCAAGGCGCTGCTAGAGCATCAATCAGCGTTGCCTTGAGGTCCCTGGACCTGGATCCGTAACAAGGAAGTTTGGCGTTCTGGCGAGACGCCATGAGATCCAGTTCTGGTTTGCCTCAACGATGAATCAATTGTGCAAACACCTCCGGATGGAGTTCCCACTCCCCCGGGTGAAAAGTCTGTCGACTTAGAAAATCCGCCTCCCAGTTCTCTACACCTGGGATATGGATAGCTGATAGGTGGCAAGAGTGAATCTCTGCCCAGCGAATTATCTTTGAGACTTCTAACATCGCTAGGGAACTCCTTGTACCCCCTTGATGGTTGATGTAAGCCACAGTCGTGATGTTGTCCGACTGAAATCTTATGAACCTCATTGTCGCTAGCTGAGGCCAAGCCTGAAGAGCATTGAATATTGCTCTTAGTTCCAGAATGTTTATCGGAAGGAGTGTCTCCTCCTGAGTGCACGATCCCTGAGCCTTCAGGGAGTTCCAGACTGCTCCCCAGCCTAGAAGGCTGGCATCTGTCGTTACAATTGTCCAATCTGGCCTGTGAAAGGTCATACCCTTTGGACAGATGGACCCGAGATAGCCACCAGAGAAGAGAATCCCTGGTCTCTTGATCCAGATTTAGTAGAGGGGACAAATCTGTGTAATCCCCATTCCACTGGCTGAGCATGCAGAGTTGCAGCGGTCAGATGTAGGCAGGCGAACGGCACTATGTCCATTGCCGCTACCATTAAGCCGATTACTTCCATACACTGAGCCACCGAAGGGCGAGGAGTGGAATAAAGAACACGGCAGGAATTTAGAAGTTTGGATAACCTGGTCTCTGTCAGGTAAATCCTCATTTCTACAGAATCTATCAGAGTTCCCAGAAAGGATACTCTTGTGAGAGGGGATAGAGAACTCTTTTCTTCGTTCACTTTCCACCCATGCGACCTCAGAAATGCCAGAACTATGTCCGTATGAGACTCAGCAATTTTGAAATTTGACGCCTGTATCAGAATGTCGTCTAAATAAGGGGCCACTGCTATGCCCCGCGGCCTTAGGACCGCTAGAAGTGACCCCAGAACCTTCGTAAAGATTCTTGGGGCTGTAGCTAACCCAAATGGAAGAGCTACAAACTGGTAATGCCTGTCTAGGAAGGCAAACCTGAGAAACCGATGATGATCTTTGTGTATCGGAATGTGAAGATACGCATCCTTTAAATCCACTGTAGTCATGTATTGACCCTCCTGGATCATAGGCAGGATGGTACGAATAGTCTCCATCTTGAATGATGGAACCCTGAGAAATTTGTTTAAGATCTTGAGATCTAAGATTGGTCTGAAGGTTCCCTCTTTTTTGGGAACCACAAACAGATTTGAATAGAATCCTTGTCCCTGTTCCTCCTTTGGAACTGGGTGGATCACTCCCATAACTAGGAGGTCTTGAACACAGTGTAAAAATGCCTCTCTCTTTATCTGGTTTGTAGATAATTGCAAAAGGTGAAATCTCCCTTTTGGAGGAGAAGCTTTGAACTCCAGAAGATACCCCTGGGATACAATTTCCAACGCCCAGGGATCCTGGACATCTCTTGCCCAAGCCTGGGCGAAGAGCGAAAGTCTGCCCCCTACTAGATCCGTTACCGGATAGGGGGCTGATGCTTCATGCTGTCTTAGGGGCAGCAGCAGGCTTTTTGGCCTGCTTCCCTTTGTTCCAGGTCTGGTTAGGTCTCCAGATCGACTTGGACTGGGCAAAAGTTCCCTCTTGTATTGCATTAGAGGAAGTTGATGCCGCACTCGCCTTGAAGTTTAGAAAGGCACGAAAATTAGACTGTTTGGCCCTTGATTTGGACCTATCCTGAGGAAGGGCATGACCTTTTCCTCCAGTGATATCAGCAATAATCTCCTTCAAACCAGGCCCGAATAGGGTTTGCCCCTTGAAGGGAATGTTAAGCAGCTTAGACTTTGAAGTAACATCAGCTGACCATGATTTAAGCCATAGCGCCCTGGAATAACAAAACCAGAATTCTTAGCCGTTAGTTTAGTCAAATGAACAATGGCATCAGAAACAAAAGAATTGGCTAGCTTAAGTGCTCTAAGCTTGTCAAGTATGTCATCCAATGGGGTCTCTACCTGTAAAGCCTATTCCAGAGACTCAAAACAGAAAGCCGCAGCAGCAGTGACTGGGGCAATGCATGCAAGGGGCTGTAGAATAAAACCTTGTTGAATAAACATTTTCTTAAGGTAACCGTCTAATCTTTTATCCATTGGATCTGAGAAAGCACAACTGTCCTCGACAGGGATAGTAGTACACTTAGCTAGGGTAGAAACTGCTCCCTCCACCTTAGGGACTGTCTGCCATAAGTCCCATGTGGTGGCATCTATTGGAAACATTTTCTTAAAAAACATAATTTATGTAAGAACTTACTTGATAAATTCATTTCTTTCATATTAGCAAGAGTCCATGAGCTAGTGACGTATGGGATATACATTCCTACCAGGAGGGGCAAAGTTTCCCAAACCTTAAAATGCCTATAAATACACCCCTCACCACACCCACAATTCAGTTTAACGAATAGCCAAGAAGTGGGGTGATAAGAAAAAAGTGCGAAAGCATATAAAATAAGGAATTGGAATAATTGTGCTTTATACAAAAAAATCAAAACCACCACAAAAAAGGGCGGGCCTCATGGACTCTTGCTAATATGAAAGAAATGAATTTATCAGGTAAGTTCTTACATAAATTATGTTTTCTTTCATACCACACAAGAGTCACTAGAGAGGGAGGGATAAAATAAAGACAGCCAATTCCTGCTGAAAATAATCCACACCCAGAATAAAATTTAATGAAAAAACATAAGCAGAAGATTCAAACTGAAGCCACTGCCTGAAGAACGTTTCTACCAAAAACTGCTTCAGAAGAAGAAAACACATCAAAATGGTAGAATTTAGTAAAAGTATGCAAAGAGGACCAAGTTGCTGTTTTGCAAATCTGATCAACCGAAGCTTCATTCTTAAACGCCCAGGAAGTAAAAACTGACCTAGTAGAATGAGCTGTAATCCTTTGAGGCGGAGTGTTACCCGACTCAACATAGGCATGATGAAATAAAGATTTCAACCAAGATGCCAAAGAAATGGCAGAAGCTTTCTGGTCTTTTCTAGAACCGGAAAAGATGACAAATAGACTAAAAGTCTTTCGGGAAGACTTAGTAGCTTCAACATAATATTACAAAGCTCTAACAGCATCCAAAGAATGCAATGATTTCTCCTTAGAATTCATAGGATTAGGACATAATGAAGGAACCACAATTTCTCTACTAATGTTGTTAGAATTCACAACCTTAGGTAAAAAATTCAAAAGAAGTTCGCAGCACCGCCTTATCCTGATGCAAAATCAGAAAAGGAGACTCACAAAAAATAGTAGATAATTCAGAGACTCTTCTGGCAGAAGAGATGGCCAAAAGAAACAAAAGTTTCCAAGAAAGTAATATAACGACCAAAGAATGCATGGGTTCAAAAGGAGGAGCTTGAAGAGCCCCCAGAACCAAATTCAAAAACTCCAAGGAGGAGAAATTGACTTAATGACAAGTTTTATACGAACCAAAGGTTGTACAAAACAATGAATATCAGGAAGATTAGCAATCCTTCTGTGAAAAAGAACAGAAAGAGCAGAGATTTGTCTTTCAAGAAACTTGCGGACAAACCTTTATCTAAACCATCCTGAAGAAATATAAGTCTTCCAGACTCTATAATATATCTCTCTAAATACAGATTTACGAGCCTGTCACATAGTATCAATCACAGAGTCAGAGAAACCTCTTTGACCAAGAATCAAGCGTTCAAACTCCACACCTTAAAATTAAGGTTTTGAGATCCTGAAGGAAAAAAGAACCTTGAGACAGAAAGACTGGTCTTAACGAAAGAGTCCACAGCTGGCAAGAGGCCATCCGGACAAGATCCGCATACCAAAACCTGTGAGGCCATGCTGGAGCTACCAGCAGAACAAACGAGCATTCCTTAGAATATTGGAGAATACCCTTGGAAGAAGAACTAGAGGCGGAAAGATATAGGCAGGATGACACTTGTAAGGAAGAGATAATGCATCCACTGCCTCCGCCCGAGGATCCCGGGATCCGGACAGATACCAGGGAAGTTTCTTGTTTAGATGAGAAGCCATCAGATCTATTTCTGGGAGTTCCCACATTTGAACAATCTGAGGAAATACCTCTGGGTGAAGACCATTCGCCCAGGTGCAACGTTTGGCGACTGAGATAATCCGCTTTCCAATTGTCAATACCTGGGATATGAACCGCAGAGATTAGACAGGAGCTGGATTCCGCCCAAACCAAAATTCGAGATACTTCTTTCATAGCCAGAGGACTGTGAGTCCCTCCTTGATGATTGATGTATGCCACAGTTGTGACATTGTCTATCTGAAAACAAATTAACAACTCTCTCTTCAGAAGAGGCCAAGACTGAAGAGCTCTGAAAATTGCACGGGGTTCCAAAATATTGATCGGAAATCTCACCTCCTGAGATTCCCAAACCCCTTGTGCCGCCAGATACCCCCACACAGCTCCCCAACCTGTAAGACTTGCATCTGTTGAGATTATAGTCCAGGTCGGAAGAACAAAGAAGCCCCCTGAACTAAACGATGGTGATCTGTCCACCATGTCAGAGAGTGTCGTATAATCGGTTTAAAGATATTAATTGAGATATCTTTGAGTAATCCCTGCACCATTGGTTCAGCATACAGAGCTGAAGAGGTCGCATGTGAAAATGAGCAAAGGAGATCGCAGCTGATGCGGCAGTCTTAAGACCTAAAATTTCCATGCATAAGGCTACCAAAGGGAATGATTGTGACTGAAGGTTTTGACAAGCTGATATCAATGTTAAACTTCTCTTGTCTGACAAGGACAGAGTCATAGACACTGAATCTATCTAGAAACCTAAAAAGGTTACCCTTGTCTGAGGAATCAATGAACTGAATGGAAAATTGATCCTCCAACCATGAACTTGAAGAAACAACACAAGTCGATTCGTATGAGATTCTTCGAAAATGAGAAGACTGAGCAAGTACCCAGATATCGTCCAATAAGGAAATACCAAAACCCTGTTCTCTGATTACAGAAAGAAGGGCACCGAGAACCTTTGAAAAAAATTCATGGAACTGAGGCTAGGCCAAACGGTAGAGCCACAAAACTGGTAATGCTTGTCTAAAAAGAGAATCTCAGACATTAAAAGTGATCTGGATGAATCGGAATATGCAGATACACATCCTGTAAATCTATTGTAGACATATAATGCCCTTGCTAAACAAAAGGCAGGATAGTCCTACAGAAATCATCTTGAATGTTGGTATCCTTACATAACGATTCAATATTGATAGATCCAGAACTGGTCTGAAGGAATTGACCTTCTTTGGTACAATGAAGAGATAAAATAAAACCCAAGCCCCTGTTCCAGAACTGGAACTGGCATAATTACTCCAGCCAACTCTAGATCTGAAACACATTTCAGAAATTCTGAGCCTTTGCTGTGTTAACTGGGACACGGGAAAGAAAAAAATCTTAGCAGGAGGCCTTAACTGAAGCCAATTCTGTACCTTCTGAAACAATGTTCTGAAACCAGAAATTGAGAAACGGAATTGATCCAAATTTCTTTGAAGAAAACGTAATCTGCCCCATACCAGCTGAGCTGGAATAAGGTCCGCACCTTCATGGGAACTTAGGAGCTGGCTATAGGTTTTCTATAAGGCTTGGATATATTCCAAACTGGAAATAGTTTCCAAACTGATACCGCTCCTGAGGATGAAGGATCAGGCTTTTGTTCCTTATTGTAAGGAAAGGAACGAAAATGATTATTAGACCTAAATTTACCTAGATTTTTTATCCTTTGGTAAAAAAGTTCCCTTCCTTCCAGAACAGTTGATAATTTATTACCCTGGAAAGAAAGGGAAAGCAAAGTTGACTTAGAAAACATATCAGCATTCCAAGATTAATTCATAAAGCTTTTCTAGCTAAAAATAGCTAGAGACATATACCTGACATCAACTCTAATGATATCAAAAGATGGTATCACCAATAAAATTATTAGCATGTTATAGAATAATAATAATGCTAAAAAATTATGATCTGTTACTTGTTGCGCTAAAGCTTCTAACCAAAAAGTTGAAGCTGCAGCAACATCCGCTAAAAATATAGCAGGTCTAAGAAGATTACCTAAACATAAGTAAGCTTTTCTTAGAAAGGATTCAATTTTCCTATCTAAAGGATCCTTAAATTAAGTACTATCTGCCGTAGGAATAGTAGCACATTTAGCAGGAGTAGAGACAGCCCCATAACCTTAGGGATTTTGTCCCAAAAAACTCTTAATCTGTCAGATGGCACAGGATATAATTGCTTAAACGTTTAGAAGGAGTAAAAGAATTACCCAAATTATTCCATTCCCTGGAAATTACTTCAGAAATAGCATCAGGGAGATTAAACACTTCTGGAATAACTACAGGAGATTTAAAAACCTTATTTAAACGTTTAGATTTAGTATCAAGAGGACCAGAATCCTCTATTTCTAATGCAATTAATACTTCTTTAAATAAAGAACGAATAAATTCCATCTTGAACAAATACAAAGATTTATCAGCATCAACCTCTGAGACAGAAACCTCTGAACCAGAAGTACCATTATCAGTATCAGAATGATGATGTTCATTTAAAAATTCATCTGAAAAAAAGAGAAGTTTTAAAAGACTTTTATGTAAACTAGAAGGAGAAATAACAGACATAGCCTTCTTAATGGATTTAAAAAATAAAATCTCTTATGTTTATCAGGAACACTCTGAAAGTTAGATGTTGACGGAACAGCAACAGGTAATGTAACAGTACTAAAGGAAATTTTATCTGCATTAATAAGTTTGTCATGACATGCAATACAAACAACAGCTGGAGAAACAGATACCAAAAATTATAGCAGATACACTTAGCTTGGTAGCTCCAGCACTAGACAGCGATTTTCCTGTAGTATCTTCTGACTCAGATGCAACGTGAGACATCTTGCAATATGTAAGAGAAAAAACAACATATAAAGCAAAATTGATCAAATTCCTTAAAATGACAGTTTCAGGAATGGGAAAAAATGCCAAAGAACAAGCTTCTAGCAACCAGAAGCAATGAAAAAAATAAGACTTAAATAATGTGGAGACAAAAGCGACGCCCTTATTTTTTAGCGCCAAATAAGACGCCCACATTATTTGGCGCCTAAATGCTTTTGGCGCCAAAAATGACGCCACATCCGGAACGCCGACATTTTTGGCGCAAAATAACGTCAAAAAATGACGCAACTTCCGGCGACACGTATGACGCCGGAAACGGAAAAGAATTTTTGCGCCAAAAAAGTCCGCGCCAAGAATGACGCAATAAAATGAAGTATTTTCAGCCCCCGCGAGCCTAACAGCCCACAGGGAAAAAAGAGTCAAATTTTTGAAGGTAAGAAAAAATGATTAATTCAAATGCATTATCCCAAATATGAAACTGACTGTCTGAAAAATAAGGAAAGTTGAACATTCTGAGTCAAGGCAAATAAATGTTTGAATACATATATTTAGAACTTTAATAACAAAGTGCCCAACCATAGCTTAGAGTGTCACAGAAAATAAGATTTACTTACCCCAGGACACTCATCTACAAGTTTGTAGAAAGCCAAACCAGTACTGAAACGAGAATCAGCAGAGGTAATGGTATATATAAGAGTATATCGTCGATCTGAAAAGGGAGGTAAGAGATGAATCTCTACGACCGATAACAAAGAACCTATGAAATAGACCCCGTAGAAGGAGATCACTGCATTCAAATAGGCAATACTCTCCTCACATCCCTCTGACATTCACTGCACGCTGAGAGGAAAACCGGGCTCCAACTTGCTGCGGAGCGCATATCAACGTAGAATCTAGCACAAACTTACTTCACCACCTCCATCGGAGGCAAAGTTTGTAAAACTGAATTGTGGGTGTGGTGAGGGGTGTATTTATAGGCATTTTAAGGTTTGGGAAACTTTGCCCCTCCTGGTAGGAATGTATATCCCATACGTCACTAGCTCATGGACTCTTGCTAATTACATGAAAGAAATAGGAGGGGGAGAGAACGGCACACCTGGTCTATCCCATTCCTTAGTAATAATTTCTGTAAACCTTTTAGGTATTGGAAAGACATCAGTGCACACCGACACTGCATAGTATTTGTCCAATCTACACAATTTTTCTGGCACTGCAATTGTATCACAGTCATTCAGAGCAGCTAAAACCTCCCTGAGCAGCACGCGGAGGTGTTCAAGCTTAAATTTAAATGTAGACATATCAGAATCAGGTTGAATCTTTTTCCCTGAGTCAGAAACATCACCCACAGAAAGAAGCTCTCCTTCCTCAGCTTCTGTATATTGTGAGGGAGTATCAGACATAGCCCTTAAAGCATCAGTATGCTCTGTATTTCTTCTAACTCCAGAGCTATCTCGCTTTCTTCTAAACCCAGGTAGTCTGGATAATACCGCTGACAGTGTATTATCCATGACCGCCGCCATGTCTTGTAAAGTAAACGCTATGGGCACACTAGATGTACTTGGCGCCATTAGAGCGTGAGTCCCTTGAGCGGGAGTCAAAGGGTCTGACACATGGGGCGAGTTAGTCGGCATAACTTCCCCCTTGTCAGATTCCTCTGGTGATAAATTTTTTAAAGACAGAATATGATCTTTATTGCTTAAAGTGAAATCAGTACATTTGGTACACATTCTAAGAGGGGGTTCCACCATGGCTTCTAAACATAATGAACAAGGAGTTTCCTCTATTTCAGACATGTTTAAACAGACTAGCAATGAGACCAGCAAGCTTGGAAAACACTTTAAATCAAGTTAACAAGCAAAAAATAAAAACGGTACTGTGTCTTTAAGAGAAATTTTTTTGTCAGAATTTGAAACAGTGAAAAAAAGCAGTAAATCAAACGAAATTTTTACAGTGTGTATAATAAGCTAACAGAGCATTGCACCCACTTGCAAATGGATGATTAACCCCTTAGTTCAAAAAACGAATAAAAAAAACGATAGACGTTTTTTAACAGCACACCAAACTGACACAGCCTTGCTCTGGGCCTACCTTCCCCAACAAACGATTTTGGAAAGCCTAAGAGACCTTGAGAGAGGTCCTATAGCATTCAGGGTACTCCTGGAGGAAGCTGGATGTCTGTCTGTAAAAGTTACTGCGCAAAAAAGCGCTAAACTAGGCCCCTCCCACTCATAGTAACACAGTGGAAAGCCTCTGGAAACTGTTTCTGGGCAAATTTAAGCCAGCCATGTGGAAAAAAACTAGGCCCCAATAAAGTTTTATCACCAAAGTATATATAAAAACGTTTAAACATGCCAGCAAACTTTTTATATTGCAAATCTATAAGAGTATTACCTCAGAAAGTAAGCATGATACCAGTCGCTATTAAATCACTGTATTCAGGCTTACCTTACATAAATCTGGTATCAGCAGCATTTTCTAGCATACACATCTTCTAGAAAAAAATTTAACTGCACATACCTCATAGCAGGATAACCTGCACGCCATTCCCCCGCTGAAGTTACCTCTCTCCTCAGTCATGTGTGAGAACAGCAATGGATCTTCGTTACAACCTGCTAAGATCATAGAAATCACAGGCAGATTCTTCTTCTATTTTCTGCCTGGGACAAAATAGTACAACTCCGGTACCATTTAAAATAAACTTTTGATTGAAGTAAAAAAAAAAAACTACGTTCCACTTTCCTCTTACTACCTCCATGCTTGTTGAGAGTTGCAAGAGAATGACTGGATATGGCAGTTAGGGGAGGAGCTATATAGCAGCTCTGCTGTGGGTGATCCTCTTGCAACTTCCTGTTGGGAAGGAGAATATCCCACAAGTAATGGATGATCCGTGGACTGGATACACCTTACAAGAGAAATAAAAATAATTGCAGTATGTATTATTCAACTATTTAAATGGATTTTACCTTTTATTTATTTTTAAAAGGGACAGTAAACATACAAAAAAACATAATTTATGCTCACCTGATAAATGTATTTCTTTAAAGATATGGCGAGTCCACGGAATCAATTACTAGTGGGAATCTCTCTCCTGACCAGTAGGAGGTGGCAAAGAGCACCACAGCAAAAACTGTTAAATACCACTCCCCTTAGCCACAATCCCCAGTCATTCGACAAAATGGAAAGGAGAAAGGAAGTAATATAAGGTGCAGAGGTGCCTGATGTTTATAGAAAAATAAAGGGTGGGCCATGGATTCACCATATCCAGAAATAAATTTATCATGTAAGCATAAATTATGTTTTCTTTCCTAAGATATGGTGAGTCCACGGAATCGTCAATTACTAGTGGGAATCAATATTCAAGCTAGAGGACACAGATGATAAAGGAGGGACAAGACAGGTAACAAACAGAAGGCATCACTGCTTGAAGAACCTTTCTCCCAAAAGAAGCCTCAGCCGAAGCAAAAGTATCAAATTTGTAAAATATTGAAAAAGTGTGTAAGGATGACTAAGTAGCAGCCCTGCAAATCTGTTCCATAGAAGCTCCATTATTAAAGGCCCAAGAAGAAGAAACCGCCATGGTAGAAAGAGCCGTGATTCTCTCAGAAGGCTGCCGTACAGCAGACTCATAAGCCAAGCGAAAAATACTCAACAAAAAAGAGAAGCCGTAGCTTTCTGACTTTTTCTCTTCCCAGAATAAACAAATAAGGAAGAAGACTGATGAAAATCCTTAGTGGATTGTAAATGAAACTTTAAAGCACGTACCACATCTAGGTTGTGCAACAAACATTCCTTATGAGAAGAAGGATCAGGACGCAAGGAAGGAACAACAATCTCTTGATTAATATTCCCATCAAAAACCACCTTAGGAAGAAAAAAATAAGGCAGTACGCAGAACTAAATTACCAGAATGAAAAATAAGAAAAAGATTCATAATGCAAAGCTGAAAGCTCCGAAAATCTTCGAGCAGAAGAAATAGCAACCAAAAACTAAACTTGCCAGGATAAACACTTAATATCCAAAGAATGCATAGGTTCAAAATGAGCATGTTGAAGAACTCTAAGAACCAAATTGAGACTCCACGGAGGAATAGCAAATTTAAACCTAGACCTGACTAACCAAAACCTGGCAAAAAGACTTAACATCTGGCATATCTGCCAGACATTTATGCAACAAATAGATAAAGCAGAAATTTGACCCCTCAAGGTACTAGTAGATAAACCCTTCTCCAAACCCTCTTGGAGAAAAGACAAAATCCTAGGAATGTTAACTCTATTCCAAGAAAAACCTCTGGAATCACACCAATACAAATATATACGCCAAATCTTATAATAAATCTTTCTAGACACAGGCTTATGAGCTTGAATCATAGCTTCAATAACTGATTCAGAAAAACCATGCGTCGATAATATCAAGCGTTCAATCTCCAAGCAGTCAGCTTCAGAGAAACGAGATTTGGATGAAGGAAGGGCCCCTGAAGTAAGGGAGTCCCTCTTCCGCTCAGACTCCCTCTTCCGCTCGTCCAGAGAAATCTGTTGGGATAGGTCTAATAGCCGTTCCACTGTATCAAAATGCACAACTGAAAAGGTTTGAGATGGAACCTGGCGAATGGAATGACATTGATGCTGGACACCATGAGCCCGATTACCTCCATACTCTAAGCCACAGAGTGACTGGAGGAGGAGTGAAGGGCAAGACAGGTGGATGCAATCTTCCTGCGACGCTGATCTGTGAGAAATATCCTCATGGATATAGAATCTATTATCGTTCCCAGGATCTCCACCCTGTTGCTGAGAATCAGGGAGCTCTTTCCCGAGTTTCTTTTTTTATCTGAGTGTATTAACCATGAGATTGGAGCAAAAGAAGGGGGGCCCTCGAGTGATCCTCTAAGAGAATGACGGCGCCTGGACTAGGATGTCGTCCAGTTAGGGCCCCACAGCAATGCCTTTGATTCTGGCTACTGCAAGACTCTCGGGGCAGTCGCCAGACCAAAAGGGAAGGGCCACAAACTGGAAATGTTGGTCTAGAAACTCAAATCTCAGGAACCAGAAGTGATCCCTGTGAATTGGCACATGAAGGTAAGCATCCTTCAAGTCTATTGTCATGAACTGCCCCTCTTGAGCTAGGGGCAGAAAAGATCTGATTGTTTCCATTTTTAACGATGGAACAGCCAGAAACTTGTTTAAACATTTTAGGTCTAGAATCGGGTGGAACGTGCCCTCCTTCTTTGGGACCACGAAAAGGTTTGAATAGTACCCTAAACCCTTTTCTGCAGGGGGTACTGGTACAATAACTCAGAGAGAAGAGAAATCCCTCACACATTCTAGAAAGTCATCTCTTTTCTGGTCTGGAAGACACATTTGACAGGCGGAATCTGCCACTGGGCGGATGAGATCTGAACCCTATCCTGTATCCCTGGGCGATAACCTCCAGAACCCAAGGCCTGAACATCCTGCAACCAGGCCTCTGAAAAGGGATAATCTGCCCCCTACTTGGTCCGGTGACCGGTTGGGGGCTGCCCTGCTGACTGTTTCGGCGGGCTTCTTGTTCTGCTTGGACTACTGAGGTGGCTTTCAAGTGCCCTAGGACTGATCCGCTTTCGCAGCAGGCTGCTGACATTGGGCCTTGTCCGCAAGAAAGGGACAAAAACATAATTTATGTAAGAACTTACCTGATAAATTCATTTCTTTCATATTAGCAAGAGTCCATGAGCTAGTGACGTATGGGATATACATTCCTACCAGGAGGGGCAAAGTTTCCCAAACCTCAAAATGCCTATAAATACACCCCTCACCACACCCACAAATCAGTTTAACGCATAGCCAAGAAGTGGGGTGATAAGACAAAAGTGCGAAAGCATAAAAAATAAGGAATTGGAATAATTGTGCTTTATACAAAAAAATCATAACCACCACAAAAAAGGGTGGGCCTCATGGACTCTTGCTAATATGAAAGAAATGAATTTATCAGGTAAGTTCTTACATAAATTATGTTTTCTTTCATGTAATTAGCAAGAGTCCATGAGATAGTGACGTATGGGATAATGACTACCCAAGATGTGGATCTTCCACGCAAGAGTCACTAGAGAGGGAGGGATAAAATAAAGACAGCCAATTCCGCTGAAAAATAATCCACACCGAAAATAAAGTTTATATCTTATAATGAAGAAAACTGAAATTATAAGCAGAAGAATCAAACTGAAACAGCTGCCTGAAGTATTTTTCTACCAAAAACTGCTTCAGAAGAAGAATGCACATCAAAATGGTAGAATTTAGTAAAAGTATGCAAAGAAGACCAAGTTGCTGATTTGCAAATCTGATCAACCGAAGCTTCATTCCTAAACGCCCAGGAAGTAGAAACTGACCTAGTAGAATGAGCTGTAATCCTTTGAGGCGGAGATTTACCCGACTCGACATAAGCATGATGAATTAAAGATTTCAACCAAGATGCCAAAGAAATGGCAGAGGCCTTCTGACCTTTCCTAGAACCGGAAAAGATAACAAATAGACTAGAAGTCTTTTGGAAATTCTTAGTAGCTTCAACATAATATTTAAAAGCTCTAACTACATCCAAAGAATGCAATGATCTCTCCTTAGAATTCTTAGGATTAGGACATAATGAAGGAACCACAATTTCTCTACTAATGTTGTTAGAATTCACAACCTTAGGTAAAAATTTAAAAGAAGTTCGCAACACCGCCTTATCCTGATGAAAAATCAGAAAAGGAGACTCACAAGAAAAGAGCAGATAATTCAGAAACTCTTCTAGCAGAAGAGATGGCCAAAAGAAACAAAACTTTCCAAGAAAGTAATTAAATGTCCAGTGAATGCATAGGTTCAAACGGAGGAGCTTGAAGAGCCCCCAGAACCAAATTCAAACTCCAAGGAGGAGAAATTGACTTAACAGGTTTTATACGAACCAAAGCTTGTATAAAACAATGAATATCAGGAAGACTAACAATCCTTCTGTGAAAAAGAACAGAAAGAGAAGAGATTTGTCCTTTCAAAGAACTTGCAGACAAACCTTTATCCAAACCATCCTGAAGAAGCTGAAAAATTCTCGGAATTCTAAAAGAATGCCAGGAAAAATGATGAGCAAGACACCAAGAAATGTAAGTCTTCCAGACTCGATAATATATCTTCCTAGATACAGATCTACGAGCCTGTAACATAGTATTAATCACAGAGTCAGAGAAACCTCTTTGACTAAGAATCAAGCATTCAATCTCCATACCTTTAAATTTAAGGATTTGAGATCCTGATGGTAAAAAAGGACCTTGTGACAGAAGGTCTGGTCTTAACGGAAGAGTCCACGGTTGGCAAGAAGCCATGCGGACAAAGATCCGTATACCAAAACCTGTGAGGCCATGCTGGAGCCACCAGCAGAAAAAAACGAGCATTCCTTCAGAATCTTGGAGATTACTCTTGGAAGAAGAACTAGAGGCGGAAAGATATAGGCAGGATGATACTTCCAAGGAAGTGACAATGCATCTACTGCTTCCGCCTGAGGATCCCTGGATCTGGACAGATACCTGGGAAGTTTCTTGTGTAGATGAGAAGCCATCAGATCTATTTCTGGAAGTCCCCACATTTGAACAATCTGAAGAAACACCTCTGGGTGAAGAGACCACTCGCCCGGATGAAACGTTTGGCGACTGAGATAATCCGCTTCCCAATTGTCTATACCTGGGATATGAACCGCAGAGATTAGACAGGAGCTGGATTCCGCCTATAACAGTATTCGAGATACTTCTTTCATAGCCAGAGGACTGCGAGTCCCTCCTTGATGATTGATATATGCCACAGTTGTGACATTGTCTGTCTGAAAACAAATGAACGATTCTCTCTTTAGAAGAGGCCATGACTGAAGAGCTCTGAAAATTGCACGGAGTTCCAAAATATTGATTGGTAATCTCACCTCCTGAGATTTCCCAAACCCCTTGTGCTGTCAGAAACCCCCATACAACTCCCCAACCTGTCAGACTTGCATCTGTTGAGATCACAGTCCAGGTTGGAAGAAAAAAAGAAGCCCCCTGAACTAAACGATGGTGGTCTGTACCACGTCAGAGGGTGTCGAACAATCGGTTTTAAAGATATTAAATGAGATATCTTTGTATAATCCCGGCACCACTGGTTCAGCATACAGAGCTGAAGAGGTCGCATGTGAAAATGAGCAAAGGGGAACACGTCCAATGCAGCAGTCATAAGAACCTAGAATTTCCATGCATAAGGCTACCAAAGGGAATGATTGAGACTGAAGGTTTCGATAAGCTGAAACCAATTTCAGACGTCTCTAGTCCAACAGAAACAGAGTCATGGACACTGAATCTATCCGGAAATCTAAAAAAGGTTACTCTTGTCTGAGGAATCAAACTTTTTGGTTAATTGATCCTCCAACCATGTTCTTGAAGAAACAACACTCATAAAAAGCTGGAAAGGATCTTTCCATTGAAAATGAGCAAAGGGAATTGAATCCAATGCTGTTAAAAACTTCTATGCATATATAGCAACTGAAGGAAATAATAGAGACTAAAGGTACCGACAGACGGAACCCAATACAAATTGCCCCTGATAGAGACAAAGATAGTGACATAAACCATCTGGAAACCTAAAAAAGGTGACCCTTGCGTGAGGAATCAAGAGCTTTTGAAAAAAAGATCCTCTAACTATGTCCTGAAGAGCAAATGAAACATATGAGATTCTGCATCCTCAGGAAATAATCTGAATGAAAACAGAAAAATGAATATACATTTATTGTATCTAATGAAAACAAATAATGCTATCAATGACCATAAAAAAGCAGAATAGTTTGAATAAAACTCCAAAACCCAGTTCCTAGAAAAGGAACTGGAAGAAATACCCCAGAAGATTCCAGGTCTGAGCAGCGCTTGAACCCCATGGGTACCCAGCCATGCTTCAACAGTATCCAAAATATATAGGACAGAAACACACTGAAAGAAAGTGTTAGCCTTACTGGAATAAAATCAAAGAAATTTGGACAAAATAGAACCAAATAAATTTCAAAGAAGTCTTAACCTGCCCCTTACCAGCCAAGCTGGAATATGGCACGTACATCGCAATATTAAGGAGCTGATTTCGAACCCCAATTATAAACATGTTACTTGGGAAAGAACTCAGGAATTTGTTCCTTAATAAGAACAACCAAACTAGTATAAGCTTAAAGTTTTAGTCTTAGAACTCAATCTTGAAGCCCATAGTAACAGTTGAGAATTGAATCCAATTATAATTGATTATCTTAGAACAAAAGAAATATGGATTTTCTTTTTTAAAAAATCACAAAATTCTTCTAGCTAAAATAGCTTAAGACATAGAATAACCCTCATTTGCGAATATATTCAATAAAATGAAGACACAAATGAAATCATTAGCATGAAAATCCAGTTTAAAGGACCAGTCAAAACAGAGGACTTGCAAAATGCAAAACAACAAGACAAATGCAACAGCACCTAGTCTAGTAAATGTTGTCCCTATAACAATGCTAAAATAAATCATAATCTGATACTTGATCTTAAAGTGATGGTCAAGTATGACTAACTACATCTTGCGATCCTAATGTAACTAGCAAAATAATGTGACTTTCATTCATCATTTTGCCATATTCATTCTAGTTTGTGCGCTCTCTTATATTATTTTCCTACCTTACTAATATCCATCCTCCTCCCGTCGATTGTCCGCCATTGTTTTTTCTGCTGTCACGTGTTTTTATTATCCAATTACAGTACAGGCCACTCGGAGGAATCAGCTCTAAGTAAAAACACCCTTATTCAATTCTGCGCATGCCCTAGCTCTGTAACCGCGGTGAGACAGATTAGGATGCGATTACGGAGCTAGGGCATGCGCAGAATTGAATAAGGGTGTTTTTACTTAGAGCTGATTCCCCGAGTGGCCTGTACTGTAATTGGATAATAAAAACACGTGACGGCAGAAAAAACAATGGCGGACAATCGACGGGAGGAGGATGGATATTAGTAAGGTAGGAAAATAATATAAGATAGCGCACAAACTAGAATGAATATGGCGAAATGATGAATGAAAGTCAAATTATTTTGCTAGTTACATTAGGATCGCAAGATGTAGTTAGTCATACTTGACCATCACTTTAAAGTAAACAGAAAAAATGAAGCAATTGCAATATCACAGGACCAGGAAAACTACCTGAAACTAAATAACTTTCCATAAATAAGATAACTATATAAAGGAAAATAAATATTATTATGCTATAAAAACAATAGCATAATTAGTAGGAGTAGAGATAGCGCCAATAAATTGGAGAACCCTCCAAATTGAATTTAACTGCCGACAAAGAATATAGTTTAAAAATAAAAGAAAATTCTCCGCCTATTCCATTCCCTAGCATGGGGAATTGGAAAGAAAACCTCTGAAATCACAGAAGAATAAAAAGGCAGAAAGAGTGTCAGCTAGTTTTAAAGAACTAGTTACCTTAATATCCAAAATAATCAACACCTCTTCAACAAAGAACAAATGTACTTTAATAATAAAAAATTTATATAAAAAAAGTAGATTTGTTAGTGTCAATATCTGATGGAGAGAATTTCTGAAAGAGAAAAAAACATCATCAGAGAAGGATAAATCAGTATGTTGTTGGTCATTTGAAACTTCAATAATTAAAAAAGAAGTGAAAAAGACCTAAAAATTGTATTAGAAGGCACGAAGTCAGACAAAGCCTTAATCAGAAAAAATATTTCTTATAAATCTTCTAAACATTTCTTGTACTTAAGAATGGAAATGTATAAAGCATAAATACTAATGGAATCTGCATGTAAAAGTATATCATAATAACTTATTACAAACCATAGCTAAAGATAAACATTGATAACCTTTAAAATAAATGAACTTAGCCTTGGTACAACTGAAACTCAGTTAAGCATTTTTCCAGAAGTGACTTCTTGCAATATGTAATAGAAAAAACATAATTTATGCTTACCTGATAAATTTATTTCTCTTGTAGTGTGTTCAGTCCACGGGTCATCCATTACTTATGGGATATATTCTCCTTCCGAACAGGAAGTTGCAAGAGGATCACCCAAGCAGAGCTGCTATATAGCTCCTCCCCTCACATGTCATATCCAGTCATTCGACCGAAACAAGGCGAGAAAGGAGAAACTATAGGGTGCAGTGGTGACTGGAGTTATAATTTAAAATTTAGAACCTGCCTCAAAAAGACAGGGCGGGCCGTGGACTGAACACACTACAAGAGAAATAAATTTATCAGGTAAGCATAAATTATGTTTTCTCTTGTTAAGTGTGTTCAGTCCACGGGTCATCCATTACTTATGGGATACCAATACCAAAGCTAAAGTACACGGATGATGGGAGGGACAAGGCAGGAACATTAAACAGAAGGAACCACTGCCTGTAGAACCTTTCTCCCAAAAACAGCCTCCGAAGAAGCAAAAGTGTCAAATTTGTAAAATTTGGAAAAAGTATGAAGTGAAGACCAAGTTGCAGCCTTGCAAATCTGTTCAACAGAGGCCTCATTCTTAAAGGCCCAGGTGGAAGCCACAGCTCTAGTGGAATGAGCTGTAATTTTTTCAGGAGGCTGCTGTCCAGCAGTCTCGTAGGCCAAGCGTATTATGCTACGAAGCCAAAAAGAGAGAGAGGTAGCCGAAGCCTTTTGACCTCTCCTCTGTCCAGAGTAAACGACAAACAGGGAAGAAGTTTGTCGAAAATCTTTAGTTGCCTGTAAGTAGAACTTCAGGGCACGGACCACGTCTAGATTATGCAAAAGACGTTCCTTCTTTGAAGAAGGATTAGGACATAACGATGGAACAACAATCTCTTGATTGATATTCCTGTTAGAAACAACCTTAGGTAAAAACCCAGGTTTAGTACGCAGGACTACCTTGTCTGAATGAAAGATCAGATAAGGAGAATCACAATGTAAGGCAGATAACTCAGAGACTCTTCGAGCCGAGGAAATAGCCATCAAAAACAGAACTTTCCAAGATAAAAGCTTAATATCAATGGAATGAAGGGGTTCAAACGGAACACCCTGAAGAACTTTAAGAACCAAGTTTAAGCTCCACGGAGGAGCAACAGCTTTAAACACAGGCTTAATCCTAGCCAAAGCCTGACAAAAAGCCTGGACGTCTGGATTCTCTGCCAGACGCTTGTGTAAAAGAAAAGACAGAGCAGAAATCTGTCCCTTTAGTGAACTAGCGGATAAGCCCTTTTCTAAACCCTCTTGTAGAAAAGACAATATCCTAGGAATCCTAACCTTACTCCATGAGTAACTCTTGGATTCACACCAATATAAATATTTACGCCATATCTTGTGGTAAATTTTTCTGGTTACAGGTTTCCAAGCCTGTATTAAAGTATCAATAACCGAATCCGAAAACCCACGCTTTGATAGAATCAAGCGTACAATTTCCAAGCAGTCAGCCTCAGAGAAATTAGGTTTGGATGGTTGAAAAGACCCTGAATTAGAAGGTCCTGCCTCAGGGGTAGAGACCATGGTGGACAGGACGACATGTCCACTAGGTCTGCATACCAGGTCCTGCGTGGCCACGCAGGCGCTATCAGAATCACCGATGCTCTCTCCTGTTTGATCCTGGCAATCAGTCGAGGTAGCAACGGAAAAGGTGGAAACATATAAGCTATGTTGAAAACCCAAGGGGCTGCTAGTGCATCTACCAGCACCGCTCCCGGGTCCCTGGACCCGTAACAAGGAAGCATGGCGTTCTGGCGAGATGCCATGAGATCCAGATCCGGTTTGCCCCAACGACGAATCAGTTGAGCAAATACCTCCGGGTGAAGTTCCCAATCCCCCGGATGAAAAGTCTGGCGACTCCCAGTTCTCCACGCCTGGGATGTAGATCGCTGACAGGTGGCAAGAGTGAGACTCTGCCCAGCGAATTATCTTCGAGACTTCTAACATCGCTAGGGAACTCCTAGTTCCCCCTTGATGATTGATGTAAGCCACAGTCGTGATGTTGTCCGACTGAAATCTGATGAACCTCAGTGTTGCTAACTGAGGCCAAGCTAGAAGAGCATTGAATATTGCTCTTAATTCTAGAATGTTTATCGGGAGGAGTTTCTCCTCCTGAGTCCACGATCCCTGAGCCTTCAGGGAGTTCCAGACTGCTCCCCAGCCTAGTAGGCTGGCATCTGTTACAATCGTCCAATCTGGTGTGCGAAAAGTCATACAATCGTCCAATCTGGTCTGCGAAAAGTCATTCCTTTGGACAGATGAACCCGTGACAACCACCAGAGAAGAGAATCTCTGGTCTCCTGGTCCAGATTTAGCAAAGGGGACAGATCTGAGTAATCCCCGTTCCATTGACTTAGCATGCATAGTTGCAGCGGTCAGATGTAGGCGCGCAAATGGCACTATGTCCATTGCCGCGACCATTAAGCCGATTACTTCCATGCACTGAGCTACTGATGGGCTCGGAATGGAGTGAAGGACACGGCAAGCATTGAGAATCTTTGATAACCTGGACTCCGTCAGGTAAATTTTCATCTCTACAGAATCTATAAGAGTCCCTAGAAAAGGGACCCTTGTGAGTGGTAACAGAACTCTTTTCCACGTTCACTTTCCACCCATGCGACCTCAGAAATGCTAGAACTATCTCTGTATGAGACTTTGCATTTTGAAAACTTGACGCTTGTATCAGAATGTCGTCTAGGTACGGAGCCACCGCTATGCCTCGTGGTCTTAGTACCGCCAGAAATGAGCCCAGAGCCTTTGTAAAAATTCTCGGGGCCGTAGCTAACCCGAAGGGAAGAGCTACAAACTGGTAATGCCTGTCTAGAAAGGCAAACCTTAGGTACCGATAATGATCTTTGTGAATCGGTATGTGAAGGTAGGCATCCTTTAAGTCCACTGTGGTCATATATTATCCCTCTTGGATCATGGGTAGGATGGTCCGAATGGTTTCCATCTTGAACGATGGAACCCTTAGGAACTTGTTTAAGATTTTTAAGTCTAAGATTGGTCTGAAGGTTCCCTCTTTTTTGGGAACCACAAACAGATTTGAATAAAACCCTTGCCCCTGTTCTGTTCGCGGAACTGGGTGGATCACTCCCATCACTAAGAGGTCTTGTACACATTGTAGAAATGCCTCTTTCTTTAATAGGTTTGTTGATAACCTTGACAGATGAAACCTCCCTTGTGGAGGAGAAGTTTTGAAATCCAGAAGGTATCCCTGAGATATAATCTCCAAAGTCGAGGGATCCTGTACATCTCTTGCCCAAGCCTGGGAGAAGAGAGAAAGTCTGTCCCCCACTAGATCCGTCTCCGGAAAGGGGGCCCTGTCTTCATGCTGTCTTAGGGGCGGAAGTAGGCTTTCTGGCCTGCTTGCCCTTGTTCCATGACTGGTTGCCTTTCCAACCCTGTCTGTAACAAGCAGTAGTTCCTTCCTGTTTTGGAGCGGAGGAAGTTGATGCTGCTCCTGCCTTGAAATTACGAAAGGCACGAAAATTAGACTGTTTGGCCTTTGATTTGGCCCTGTCCTGAGGAAGGGTGTGGCCCTTACCTCCAGTAATGTCAGCAATAATTTCCTTCAAGCCGGGCCCGAATAAGGTCTGCCCTTTGAAAGGAATGTTCAGTAGTTTAGACTTAGAAGTTACATCTGCTGACCAGGATTTAAGCCATAGCGCTCTGCGCGCCTGTATGGCGAATCCGGAATTCTTAGCCGTAAGTTTGGTTAAATGCACTACGGCATCCGAAACAAACGCATTAGCCAGCTTAAGGGTTCTAATCTTGCTCAAAGACTCATCCAATGGTGCTGTGCGAATTGCCTCTTCCAGAGACTCAAACCAGAATGCCGCTGCAGCAGTGACAGGCGCAATGCATGCAAGAGGCTGTAATATAAAACCTTGTTGAACAAACATTTTCTTAAAGTAACCCTCTAATTTTTTATCCATTGGATCTGAGAAAGCACAGCTATCCTCCACCGGGATAGTGGTACGCTTGGCTAAAGTAGAAACTGCTCCCTCCACCTTAGAGACCGTCTGCCATAAGTCTTGTGTGGTGGCGTCTATAGGGAACATTTTTCTAAATATCGGAGGAGGGGAAAAAGGCACACCGGGTCTATCCCACTCCTTGCTAATAATCTCTGTAAACCTCTTTGGTATAGGAAAAACGTCAGTACACACCGGTACCGCATAGTATTTATCCAGCCTACATAATTTCTCTGGGATTGCCACCGTGTCACAATCATTCAGAGCCGCTAACACCTCCCCTAGCAACACGCGGAGGTTCTCAAGCTTAAATTTAAAATTTGAAATTTCTGAATCCGGTCTCCCTGAATCAGAACCGTCACCCACAGAATGAAGCTCTCCGTCCTCATGTTCTGCAAATTGTGAAGCAGGATCAGACATGGCTCTCGTGTCATCGGCGCGCTCTGTCCTTAACCCAGAGCTGTCGCGCTTGCCTCTTAACTCGGGCATATTGTATAATACTTCTTTCATAACATTAGCCATATCATGTAAAGTGATTTGTAAGTGCCTTGATGTACTTGGCGCCTCAATCTCACGCACCTCCCGAGCGGGAGACGAAGGTACTGACACGTGAGGAGAGTTAGACGGCATAACTTCCCCCTCGTTGTCTGGTGATAATTTCTTTATCGGTACAGATTGACTTTTATTCAAAGTAATATCAATACAATTGGTACACATATTTCTATTGGGCTCCACATCGGCTTTTAAACATAATGAACAAGCAGATTCCTCTGTATCAGACATGTTTAAACAGACTAGCAATGAAGCAATATAAAAAACGCTGCAGCGCTTTTAAAAAACAGTTGATAACAAAGGACTAATTCAGTTATAGTCAACAATTCTTTAAATGTATTAATTAGCAGAGGATTGCACCCATTAGCAAAAGGATGATTAACCCCTCAGTACCCAAAAACGGATATCAAATTAAGATTTAACGCTTTTATCACAGTCAAACACACTGTCACAGGTCTGCTGTGACTGATTACCTCCCTCAAAAACGAATTTTGAAGACCCCTGAGCTCTCTAGAGACATCCTGGATCAAGGAGGAAGAAGCAGGAAGACTGTGCTAGAATTTTAACTGCGCAACAAGGCGCTAAAAAAGGCCCCTCCCACTTATTTACAACAGTGGGAGACCTGATATAACTGTTTCTATGCAGAAATATACATTAGCCATTTGGAAAAAAATCATGCCCAAAAGGATTTATCACCAAAGTACCTCACAAAACGAATAACATGCCAGTAAACGTTTTAAAAACAAACTTTTTTTAATGTCATGCAAAGTTATCACTAAGCCTGCTACCAGTCTCTTCCACTGCAGATAAGGCTTAAGCATTATTTCAGTATTAACAGTATTTTCTCAGTCAAATTCTAGTCCCTAGAAAATAACTCTACTGTGCATACATTTATCAGCCTGATACCAGTCACTACTACTGCATTTAAGGCTGTACTTACATCATACGGGTAACAGCAGTGTTTTCTTAGTCAATTCCATTCCCAGAATATATTGTACTGCACATACCTCATTTGCGGGGGACCCCGCATGCTTTTCCCATTTTCTGAAGTTACCCCACTCCTCAGAATGTCGAGAACAGCCAGTGGATCTTAGTTACGCCTGCTAAGATCATAGAAAACGCAGGCAGTTTCTTCTTCCAAATACTGCCTGAGATAGAAAAACAGCCCACTCCGGTGCCATTTAAAAATAACAAACTTTTGATTGAAGAATAATTAAGTAAAAACTCCAACTCCTCTCGCGACCTCCTTCTTTGTTGAGGGTTGCAAGAGAATGACTGGATATGACATGTGAGGGGAGGAGCTATATAGCAGCTCTGCTTGGGTGATCCTCTTGCAACTTCCTGTTGGGAAGGAGAATATATCCCATAAGTAATGGATGACCCGTGGACTGAACACACTTAACAAGAGAAAACAACATAAAAAAGCAAAATTGATCAAATTCCTTAAATGACAGTTTCAGGAATGGGAAAAAATGCCAGTGAACAAGCTTCTAGCAACCAGAAGCAATAAATAATGAGACTTAAATAATGAGACTTAAATAATGTTGAGACAAAAGTGACGCCCATATTTTTTAGCGCCAAAAAAGACTCCCACATTATTTGGCGCCTAAATGCTTTTGGCGCCAAAAATGACGCCACATCCGGAACGCCGACACTTTTGGCACAAAAAAGTAAAAAAAATGACGCAACTTCCGGCGACACGTATGACGCCGGAAACAGAAAAATAATTTTGCGCCAAAAAAGTCAGCGCCAAGAATGACGCAATAAAATGAAGCATTTTCAGCCCCCGCGAGCCTAATAGCCCACAGGGAAAAAGTCACATTTTAAGGTAAGAAAAAAATTGATTAATTCATATGCATTATCCCAAATATGAAACCGACTGATTGGAATAAGGAACGTTGAACATCCTGAGTCAAGGCAAATAAATGTTTGAACACATATATTTAGAACTTTATATAAAAGTGCCCAACCATAGCTTAGAGTGTCACAGAAAATAAGACTTACTTACCCCAGGACACTCATCTACAAGTAGTAGAAAGCCAAACCAGTACTGAAACGAGAATCAGTAGAGGTAATGGTATATATAAGAGTATATCGTCGATCTGAAAAGGGAGGTAAGAGATGAATCTCTACGACCGATAACAGAGAACCTATGAAATAGACCCCGTAGAAGGAGATCATTGAATTCAAATAGGCAATACTCTCCTCACATCCCTCTGACATTCACTGCACGCTGAGAGGAAAACCGGGCTTCAACCTGCTGCGGAGCGCATATCAACGTAGAATCTAGCACAAACTTACTTCACCACCTCCATAGGAGGCAAAGTTTGTAAAAATGATTTGTGGGTGTGGTGAGGGGTGTATTTATAGGCATTTTGAGGTTTGGGAAACTTTGCCCCTCCTGGTAGGAATGTATATCCCATACGTCACTAGCTCATGGACTCTTGCTAATTACATGAAAGAAAAGTAGATCCATTAGGCTTAAGCTTCTTATCCTGTGGTAGGAAAGCGCCCTTGCCTCCCGTAACCGTGGATATGATTGAGTCCAATCCTGGACCGAACAGGATCTTTACCTGAAAGGGAAAGGATAGCATTCTAGACTAAGAGATCATGTCCGCAGACCAGGACTTTAGCCACAGAGCCCTGCTGGCTAGTAAGGAAAAATCTGATTCCTTAGCATTCAGGTGATAAATTTGCATATTGGCATCACAAATAAAAGAATTGGCGACCCTCAAGGTCTTACTTCTATCCTGTATCTCGTCGAGGGTAGTCTCCCTTTCGACCATGTCTGATTCGCACCAATATTTCACATCTCCGACTACCGCCGCTACTAGCTGAAAAACAAACCCCTTGTGTTGAGGAGCGTTCTGCATTCCTACACAGTTACAGTTAACAGCACTAGGCTAAGGAGAGGGAAGGAAGGGGGAGGAGGGGGAATCTCAGCTTACAGCCTTCTGAAAGCAGAGAAAAAGGCAATTCACATTAACCTTTTTCCAGGCTGAGAACACAATACCACCTCTGCTGAGTAGCCAATCCAGGTATCAACTACTCCACATGATTGTATCATGACAGGTAACTATACCTTCGCAGTCTGTGAAAGACACATGTGTACTTACCCAGAAACAGTCCCCTCCACTAATCTTATCCCCATGAAGGATACAATAGAGAGCCATCCTATGCTGTAACCAACAGTGGAGGATATATTGAGGGAATACATCGTCATGGCCAAGCAGGAGGCAGCTAATGGAACTTCTCAGCAACACCAGTCTACATTGCATAGCCAGTACTCTACTATATCCTTCTCTTCAGGAACTATCCATTGAGGGAAAATTTGGGATTAAGATCCCTCTAATTCTTCTATAAATTCTTAAATATCATCCTTACCCTCTCCTTGATGAGGCAAAGATCTACTGGGAGGGAAGGGGAAGTAGGAGGGATATTTAAAGGCTTTGTTGTGACAAGTCTTTGCCTCCTCGTGGTGTCCAGGTGAGGAATTCTCACAAGGATTTTCATGGACTTTTACCACCATTAAAAATAAATAAAGTACTCAAAAAATGCCTGACATAATAGTCCCCAGGATATGATATATTCATAAGTGAGTACCTTCTAATAGCCTAACTGCCATAGGGTGTTCGTTGCCACTACCCATACTCCAGCGACACCTCTATCCAGAAGGGTTTTCGGAACAATTTTAAGCCCAGGTTCCACTCAGAGAACACTTCTCAAACACCTTGAGCTCCTTCCTTCTACAAAAGGCAAAGACTAGTTTCCAGTGGGAGGGGTTTTAAGGGCTCTTGGAGTTTTAGGATCTTTTCCTCCTCCTAGTGGCCAGGAGTATAATTCCCAGGAGTAATGGATCGTGGACTCACCACCTTTATGAAAGAAAATGCTTCTATTTCATTTTCAACCTTTTTATCCACTTAAAGGGACAGTCTACACCAGAATTGTTATTGTTTTAAAAGATAGATAATCCCTTTATTACCCATTCCCCAGTTTTGCATAACCAATGTAGTTATATTAATATACTTTTAACCTCTGTGATTATCTTGTATCTAAGCCTCTGCAAACTGCCCCTTTATTTGAGTTATTTTGACAGACTTGCAGTTTAGCCAATCAGTGCCTGCTCCCAAATAACACTGTGTTCGTGCACGTGAAGTTATCTATATGAAATACGTGAACTAACACCCTCTAGTGGTGAAAAACTGTTAAAATGCATTCTGGAAAGAGGTGGCCTTCAAGGTCTAAGAAATTAGCATATGAACCTCCTAGGTTAAGCTTTCGACTAAGAATACCAAGAGAACAAAGCAAAATTAGTGATAAAAGTAAATTGGAAAATTGTTTAAAATTACATGCCCTATCTGAATCGTGAAAGTTTATTTTGGCCTAGACTGTCCCTTTAAAGGTGAAAAGAAACCCCAAAAATTTCTTTCATGATTCTGATGGAACATGCAATTTTAAACAAAATTTCCATTTTACTGCTATTATCAAATTAGCTTCATTCTTTGCTGAAAGAACAACATTGCACTAATGAACACATCTAGTTATCCAAATCACAAGACACAAATGTGTGCAGGCACTAATCACCAGCTAGCTGCCACTGGTGTAGGCTATGTGAGTATTCATCATCAACAAGGGATACCAAGAGAACAAAGCCCATTTGAAAATAGAAGTGAATTTAAGAGCGTCTTAAAATTACATGCTCTATATGAATCATGCAAGTTTAATTTTGACTTTCCTATCCCTTTAATATCTCAGCCATGGTTTTTCAATTGCCAAAATATAGGATAAAACCACAATGTTCCTTTACATCAATAAATTGTATTGGCCATCTTTCACAATTTCATGATCTAAGATTTAATGACTACAGAATGAATCTTCCCCACATAAATATATATAAAAACATAATTTATGCTTACCTGATAAATTTATTTCTCTTGTAGTGTTGTCAGTCCACGGGTCATCCATTACTTATGGGATTATATCTATTCCCCAACAGGAAGTTGCAAGAGGATCACCCAAGCAGATCTGCTATATAGCTCCTCCCCTCACATGTCATATCCAGTCATTCGACCGAAACAAGACGAGAAAGGAGAAACCATAGGGTGCAGTGGTGACTGAAGTTTAATTAAAATTTAAAACTGCCTTAAAAGACAGGGCGGGCCGTGGACTGACTACACTACAAGAGAAATAAATTTATCAGGTAAGCATAAATTATGTTTTCTCTTGTTAAGTGTAGTCAGTCCACGGGTCATCCATTACTTATGGGATACCAATACCAAAGCTAAAGTACATGGATGAAGGGAGGGACAAGGCAGGAACTTTAAACGGAGGGAACCACTCCCAAAAATAGCCTCCGAAGAAGCAAAAGTGTCAAATTTGTAAAATTTTTAAAAAGTGTGAAGTGAAGACCAAGTTGCAGCCTTGCAAATCTGTTCAACAGAGGCCTCATTTTTAAAGGCCCAGGTGGAAGCCACAGCTCTAGTAGAATGAGCTGTAATTCTTTCAGGAGGCTGCTGTCCAGCAGTCTCATAGGCTAAACGTATTATGCTACTAAGCCAAAAGGAGAGAGAGGTAGCCGAAGCCTTTTGACCTCTCCTCTGTCCAGAGTAAACGACAAACAGGGAAGAAGTTTGACGAAAATCTTTAGTTGCCTGCAAATAGAACTTCAGGGCACGGACTACGTCCAGATTATGTAAAAGTCGTTCCTTCTTTGAAGAAGGGTTAGGACGCAAAGATGGAACAACAATCTCTTGATTGATATTCCTGTTAGAAACTACCTTAGGTAAGAACCCAGGTTTAGTACGCAGAACTACCTTGTCTGAATGAAAAATCAGATAAGGAGAATCACAATGTAAGGCAGATAACTCAGAGACTCTTCGAGCCGAGGAAATAGCCATCAAAAACAGAACTTTCCAAGATAACAGCTTGATATCAATGGAATGAAGGGGTTCAAATGGAACGCCTTGCAGAACGTTAAGAACTAAGTTTAAGCTCCACGGCGGAGCAACAGTTTTAAACACAGGCTTAATCCTAGCCAAAGCCTGACAAAAAGCCTGAACGTCTGGAACTTCTGCCAGACGCTTGTGTGGAAGAATAGACAGAGCAGAAATCTGTCCCTTTAACAAACTAGCGGATAAGCCCTTTTCTAAACCCTCTTGTAGAAAAGACAATATCCTAGGAATCCTAACCTTACTCCATGAGTAACTCTTGGATTCGCACCAATATAAATATTTACGCCATATCTTATGGTAAATTCTTCTGGTAACAGGTTTCCTAGCCTGTATTAAAGGTATCAATAACCGACTCCGAGAAGCCACGCTTTGATAGAATCAAGCGTTCAATCTCCATGCAGTCAGCCTCAGAGAAATTAGATTTGGATGGTTGAAAGGACCCTGAATTAGAAGGTCCTGCCTCAGGGGTAGAGACCATGGTGGACAGGACGACATGTCCACTAGGTCTGCATACCAGGTCCTCTCTCCTGTTTGATCTTGGCAATCAGTCGAGGAAGCATCGGAAATGGTGGAAACACATAAGCCATGTTGAAGACCCAAGGGGCTGTCAGAGCATCTATCAGCACCGCTCCCGGGTCCCTGGACCTGGATCCGTAACAAGGAAGCTTGGCGTTCTGGCGAGACGCCATGAGATCCAGATCAGGTTTGCCCCAACAATGAATCAGTTGGGTGAAGACCTCCGAATGAAGTTCCCACTCCCCCGGATGAAAAGTCTGGCGACTTAGAAAATCCGCCTCCCAGTTCTCCACGCCTGGGATGTAGATCGCTGACAGGTGGCAAGAGTGAGACTCTGCCCAGCGAATTATCTTTGAGACTTCAAACATCGCTAGGGAACTCCAGAATATTTATTGGGAGGAGTGTCTCCTCCTGAGTCCACGATCCCTGAGCCTTCAGGGAATTCCAGACTGCGCCCCAACCTAGAAGGCTGGCGTCTGTTACAATCGTCCAATCTGGCCTGCGAAAGGTCATCCCCTTGGACAGATGGGGCCGAGAAAGCCACCATAGAAGAGATTCTCTGGTCTCTCTTGATCCAGATTTAGCCGAGGGGACAAATCTGAGTAATCCCCATTCCACTGACTTAGCATGCACAATTGCAGCGGTCTGAGATGCAGGCGCGCAAATGGTACTATGTCCATTGCCGCTACCATTAAGCCGATTACTTCCATGCACTGAGCTACTGACGGGTGTGGAATGGAATGGAATGGAATGAAGGGCATGGCAAGCATTTAGAAGTTTTGATAACCTGGCCTCCGTCAGGTAAATTCTCATCTCTACAGAATCTATAAGAGTCCCTAGGAAGGGAACCCTTGTAAGTGGTAATAGAGAACTCTTTTCCACGTTCACCTTCCACCCATGCAACCTCAGAAATGCCAGAACTATCTCTGTATGAGACTTGGCAGTTTGAAAACTTGACGCTTGTATCAGAATGTCGTCTAGGTACGGAGCCACCGCTATGCCTCGCGGTCTTAGTACCGCCAGAAGTGAGCCCAGAACCTTTGTAAAGATTCTTGGAGCCGTAGATAACCCGAAGGGAAGAGCTACAAACTGGTAATGCCTGTCTAGGAAGGCAAATCTTCGGTACAGATAATGATCCTTGTGAATCGGTATGTGAAGGTAGGCATCCTTTAAGTCCACTGTGGTCATGTACTGACCCTCTTGGATCATGGGTAGGATGGTTCGAATAGTTTCCATTTTGAATGATGGAACTCTTAGGAATTTGTTTAGGATTTTTAAGTCCAAGATTGGTCTGAAGGTTCCCTCTTTTTTGGGAACCACAAATAGATTTGAATAGAATCCTTGCCCGTGTTCCGTCCGCGGAACTGGGTGGATCACCCCCATTAGTAAGAGGTCTTGTACACAGCGTAGAAACGCCTCTTTCTTTATTTGGTTTGCTGATAACCTTGAAAGATGAAATCTCCCTTGTGGAGGAGAAGCTTTGAAGTCCAGAAGATATCCCTGAGATATGATCTCCAACGCCCAGGGATCCTGGACATCTCTTGCCCAAGCCTGGGCAAAGAGAGGTCTGCCCCCCACTAGATCCGTTTCCGGATAGGGGGCCCTCTCTTCATGCTGTCTTAGGGGCAGCAGCAGGTTTTCTGGCCTGCTTGCCCTTGTTCCAGGACTGGTTAGTTTTCCAGCCCTGTCTGTAACGAGCAACAGCTCCTTCCTGTTTTGGAGCGGAGGAAGTTGATGCTGCTCCTGCCTTGAGGTTACGAAAGGCACGAAAATTAGACTGTTTGGCCTTTGATTTGGCCCTGTCCTGAGGCAGAGCATGGCCCTTACCTCCCGTAATGTCAACGATAATTTCTTTCAAGCCGGGCCCGAATAAGGTCTGCCCTTTGAAAGGAATATTAAGCAATTTAGATTTAGAAGTCACGTCAGCTGACCAGGATTTAAGCCATAGCGCTCTGCGCGCTTGGATGGCGAATCCGGAGTTCTTAGCCGTAAGTTTGGTTAAATGTACGACAGCATCAGAAACAAATGCGTTAGTTAGCTTAAGTGCTTTAAGCTTGTTCATAATTTCATCCAATGGAGCTGTGCGAATGGCCTCTTCCAGAGACTCAAACCAGAATGCCGCCGCAACAGTGACAGGCGCAATGCATGCAAGGGGCTGTAAAATAAAACCTTGTTGAACAAACATTTTCTTAAGGTAACCTAATTTTTTATCCATTGGATCTGAAAAGGCACAACTATCCTCCACCGGGATAGTGGTACGCTTAGCCAAAGTAGAAACTGCTCCCTCCACCTTAGGGACCGTCTGCCATAAGTCCCGTATGGTGGCGTCTATTGGAAACATTTTCCTAAATATAGGAGGAGGGGAAAAGGGCACACCGGGTCTATCCCACTCCTTGCTAATAATTTCTGTAAGCCACTTAGGTATAGGAAAAACGTCAGTACACACCGGTACCGCATAGTATCTATCCAGCCTACATAATTTCTCTGGAATTGCAACCGTGTTACAATCATTCAGAGCCGCTAATACCTCCCCTAGCAATACGCGGAGGTTCTCAAGCTTAAATTTAAAATTAGAAATCTCTGAATCCGGTCTCCCTGGATCAGATCCGTCACCCACAGAATGAAGCTCTCCGTCCTCATGTTCTGCAAATTGTGACGCAGTATCGGACATGGCTCTCCCATCATCAGCGCGCTCTGTCCTTAACCCAGAGCAATCGCGCTTGCCTCTTAATTCTGGCAATTTAGATAATACTTCTGTCATAACAGTAGCCATGTCTTGCAAAGTGATTTGTATGGGCCTCTCTGATGTACTTGGCGCCACAATATCACGCACCTCCTGAGCGGGAGGCGAAGGTACTGACACGTGAGGAGGGTTAGTCGGCATAACTTCCCCCTCGTTGTCTGGTGATAATTTCTTTACATGTAAAGATTGACTTTTATTTAAAGTGACATCAATGCATTTAGTACACAAATTTCTATGGGGCTCCACATAGGCCTTCAAACATAGTGAACAAAGAGATTCATCTGTGTCAGACATGTTTAAACAGACTAGCAATGAGACTAGCAAGCTTGGAAAATACTTTCAACTAAATTTACAAGCAATATAAAAAACGCTACTGCGCCTTTAAGAAGCACAAAAAGCTGTCACAGTTGAAATAACAATGAACCAAATTAGTTATAGCAACCAAATTTTCACAGTAAATGTATTAAGTTAGCAAAGGAATGCACCCACCAGCAAATGGATGATTAACCCCTTAATACCCAAAAACGGATAACAATTTAATAATTAACGTTTTTATCACAGTCAAACACACTGTCACAGGTCTGCTGTGACTGATTACCTCCCTCAAAATGAATTTTGAAGACCCCTGAGCTCTCTAGAGACGTCCAGGATCATGGAGGATGAAGTAGGAAGATTGTGACTGAAATTTTACTGCGCAAAAAAGCGCTAAAATAGGCCCCTCCCACTCATATTACAACAGTGGGGAAGCTCAGTTAACTGTTTCTATGTAGAAACAAAAGTTAGCCATGTGGTAAAAATCATGCCCCAATAAGTTTTATCACCAAGTACCTCACAAAAAACGATTAACATGCCAGTAAACGTTTTGAACATACATTTTAAAAGTTATGAAGTGTTATTAATAAGCCTGCTACCAGTCGCTGTTACTGCAGTTAAGGCTCATACATTACTTCAGTATTAACAGTATTTTCTGAGTCAAATTCCATTCCCTAGAAAAATACTTCAGTGTACACACACTCATCAGCCTAATACCAGTCGCTACCACTGCATTTAAGGCTGAACTTACATTACATTGGTATCAGCAGTATTTTATCAGTCAATTCCATTGCTTAGAAAAATAATTTACTGCACATACCTCGTTTGCAGGGGGGCCCTGCATGCTTTTCCCCTTTTCTGAAGTTACCTCACTCCTCAGAATGTGCGAGAACAGCCAGTGGATCTTAGTTACGTCTGCTAAGATCATAGAAAACGCAGGCAGATTCTTCTTCTAATGCTGCCTGAGAAACAAACAGCACACTCCGGTGCCATTTAAAATAAACTTTTGATTGAAGAAATAAACTAAATTTAAAAACACCACAGAGCTCTCACAACGACCTATCTTTAGTTAGGTTGCAAGAGAATGACTGGATATGACATGTGAGGGGAGGAGCTATATAGCAGATCTGCTTGGGTGATCCTCTTGCAACTTCCTGTTGGGGAAGAGATATAATCCCATAAGTAATGGATGACCCGTGGACTGACTACACTTAACAAGAGAAAAAAACCATATAAACGCTACAGAAGTTTGCAGCGCTATACAAGTGAATGATAAATTTAGTAATGCTTTCCAAGCAACTATCTAGTCAGCAAAGGAATATATTTTTAAAAATTACCATGCCAGAGGAAAAGATCAGAATTAATGGCACAAGAAATGTGCACTAACCTGAACATTACAAAAACACGTACCTTAATAGAGGCTCCTGCAAAACGAGAAAGTTGTTTGATGTGCTGTCCCTGCTTGCCAATAATTGCTCCTACAGCTAAAGCTGGGATAAAGAGATGAACAGTCTCGGATTCTGGCTGTTGCTGAAAAAGGTAAAATAAAAAAGGTCCTCTTTATATGAAAAAAAGATGTGTACATAATCAGGCCATACCATTTGTATAGGCCGCCACGGGGAACTTATCCACTTACCCCAAATGGTGGATAAGAACTGGAAGTTGTTGGAGATGAGACCCCAACAGATGGAGGAGGCATGCCTGAAGACGATGGAGGAAACAGACCTAGCGCATTTAGATTCAATCCGGGGATCAAATGGGCTTGAAGCTGAAAATAAAAAAAAAAAATCACTAAACACATTTATGTTTATCAAATATTTCACATTGCATCCTCGAGTAAAGCTAAAAAACTAAAACAGCTTTTTAATTCATAAGCATCTATTAGAGAGGATATTAAAGTCATAAGGAGTGTGCTTGTCAGTTGGCAGAAGACCTAGGGATTCAATGAGGCAATAGTCTGCAAGTCCATAAGAAAATATACAATTTAAAACCAGACAGAATTTGACTAAGCCAATATAACTATTTAAAATTACAAACCTCTTAATTACTTGGAAATAATTGTGCCATAATTATGTACCACAACAACGATACGTGTAAAAATAATGCTACTCATTCAAATAAAAGTAAAGCAATATATAATATCTAAATGTTAAGGGAACATCAAACACGAATACTGATATAAATGATAAATTCATACCTAAGTTTCAACAAAGAATAATGCAGATTGTTTCAAACATTATGGAAACTAAAGCTTTGAACTTATTTCTTCAATATTTAAACAAATAAAGTAATGGGCATCAAAATGTTGTAACCTAGGTGTTCAAAGTTTTAAAAGCCTGTTACCTTCTCTGCTAAGAACAGCTATAACCACGTTACTAAAATATTGTGTTCCTTTGGTTTGTGAATAAATATAAAGTGCAACAAGGACATTAATTGCACACCCTAAGCCTGGGGTAGGTAAACTATGACCCTGTGGGGAAAATCAGGCCCGACACCTGTTTTTGTAAGGCTTGCAAGCTAACACGTTTCCCCTCATTTAAATGCTTAAAAAAAGAAATGGAAAAAATAAAATTTCAAGACACATGAAAATTAGATGAAATTAAAATATCAGTCCCCATAATTAAAGCTTTATTGAATGACACATCCACACAGTTATAGTGCAAAACCAACCATAGGCAGCACAAACAGCAGTGTTGAACTATTGCAAAACAGACCATATGCGGAACTCATTGCTTTGCAATTTGCATGGCTGCTCAGCTCACAACAATATATGCCAACACAATATTCCCAATTTAAAGGAAAGCAACAAATCAGAAAAAAATCCCAGAAAATAGGTTAATTTTTTTTTAAAAATTGTCAACAAATATTTGTGGAAATTTGATTTCTCTTCTTCATAATATCCTTGATTTTTCCTTTTTGGCCCGTAAAGCCTAAAATATTTTCTATAAAAAGAAAAAACCAGGAGCCACATTGTGCATTCAGTAGGAAAATCCAAATCAACAAGAAACGTTCTAACAAAGTATGCAGCATTCAAGAATTGTGATTTGGAATATTCGTGTGAGACATGGTTTGGTTTGTGTTGTGGGTTACAAGCACCTCCTTATAAACCCTTTTCACCTTAGTGTGATAGGAGTCTTTTAATTCATCCCTTTACAAAAAAGGATTTGCTAACACCTGTTGAGCATGTTTATTTTACTGATCACTGCTTTCTCAGTTTTCTCCCCAGGTCCTTTTTAGTGGGTGAACCACCCTGCAGATTTGACTGACTGACCAACTGGTTAACATTTTAGGCAATATTTAGCTAAAATGAGCTAATATTAAAAAAGGTTACCTATCATTAAATACATACAAATTATTAAATTTGTGCTTTGTATAGCAGAAAATTATATGTTAGAAAATATTACACTGCCCCCACCCGGCTAATTCATAATGTCACTGGCTGTCAATTTTCTGTGGAGAACAATGACTGATTGTTACTAGAGTATCTACACACCTAGGGTCATGGAATATTTAAGAGACCGTATCTTTTTAAACAATACAAATGTTAAAGTAATCTCTTTATTACCCATTCTCCAGTTTTGCATAACCAACACAATTGTATTAAAGGTACATCAAACCCAATTTTTTTTCTTTCATGATTAAGATAGAGCATGCAATTTTAAACAACTTTCCAATTTATTTCTATTATCTAATTTGCTTAATTCTCTTGATATCCTTTGTTGAAAGGCATATCTAAATAAGCTCAGTAGCTGCTGATTGGTGGCTGCACATAGATGCCTTGTGATTGGCTCACCCATATGCATTGCTATTTCAACAAAGGATATCTAAAGAATAAAGCACAGGTAAAAGTAAACTGAAATGTTTAAAATTGTATTCTCCATCTGAATCACAAAAGAAAAAAAATTGTGTTTCATGTCCCTTTAATACACTTTTACCTCTATGACCATCTTGTATCCAAGCCTTTGCACACGGCCCCCTTATCTCAGTGCTTTTTACAAACTTCCATTTTAGCCAGTTAGTGATGCTTCATGCAAAACTCCACGAGAGTTGGCACAATGTTATCTATATGGCACACATGAACTAGCACTGCCTGGATTTGAAAAGCTAATAAAATGCACTGAGATAAGAGGTGGCCTGCAGGGCTTATAAACAGGGAGATATTTAGGTTATAAAAAAATATAACAAATGTTGGTTGTGCAAAGATGGGGAATGGGTAGTATAAAGGCATTAGCTATCTTTTTAATCATTAAACAAAAAATCAAGTAAACTGTCCCTTTTAAAGAGTCTTTACCTTTACTCCCCCCTTCACTGTGCTTAAAACACATTACTAAAAATTCCCTTTATAAAAACAGAAATGGGAAACCTCCCTAAATAAATAGAATTGCAAAATATGTTAGCAATGCAGTGCGAGTTATTCATTAAAGGGACACTGAACCCAAATTTATTATTTCGTGATTCAGATAGACTAGAGCATGCAATTTTAATCAACTTTCTAATTTACTCCTATTATCAATTTTTCTTCGCTCTCTTGCTATCTTTATTTGAATAAGAAGGCATCTAAGCTTTCTTGGGGTTCAGAACTCTAGATAGCACTTTTCTATTGGTGGATTAATTTATCCACCAATCAGCAAGAACAACCCAGGTTGTTCATCAAAAATGGGCCGGGATCTAAACTTACATTCTTGCATTTCAAATAAATATACCAAGAGAATGAAGAACATTTGATAATAGGAATAAATTAGAAAGTTGATTAAAATTGCAAGCTCTATCTTAATCACAAAAGAAAAAAATTGGGTTCAGTGTCCCTTTAAGATACAGCAAAATGAGCAGTAATAGTTAACACAAAGTGGGGTCATTACATTTTACATTAAATTTATATAGACACACAAAAGAAACAATATTAGATAACTATTTAAAAAGCCATGGTAGAAAAAAGCGGTTAAAAACGTTTCTGTTCTTAAAAAGTCCTATAGTTTTAGAGACCTCATTCCGTTCAAATAACAATTTATGTAATAATTTACCTGATAAATTAATCTCTTTCATATGGGCAAGAGTCCATGAGCTAGTGACGTATAGGATATACAATCCTACCAGGAGGGGCAAAGTTTCCCAAACCTCAAAATGCCTATAAATACACCCCCCTCACCACACCCACAATTCAGTTTAACTAATAGTAGTGGGGTGATAAAGAAAAGAGTAAAAAGCATCAACAAAGGAATTTGGAAATAATTGTGCTTTATACAAAAAAATCATAACCACCATAAAAAGGGTGGGCCTCATGGACTCTTGCCAATATGAAAGATATGAATTTATCAGGTAAGTTCTTACATAAATTATGTTTTCTTTCATGTAATTGGCAAGAGTCCATGAGCTAGTGACGTATAGGATATCAATACCCAAGATGTGGAACTCCACGCAAAAGTCACTAAAGAGGGAGGGATAAAAATAAACAGCCCACACAACAACAATCCACAACCCAAATTATAAGTTTATTCTTTAATGACAAGAAAAACCTAAACCATAAGCAGAAGAATTAAACTGAAACAGCTGCCAGAAGAACTTTTCTACCAAAAACTGCTTCTGAAGAAGCAAATACATCAAAAAGGTAGGATTTAGTAAATGTATGCAAAGAGGACCAAGTTGCCGCTTTGCAAATCTGATCAACTGAAGCTTCATTCTTAAAAGCCCACGAAGTGGAGACTGATCTAGTAGAATGAGCTGTAATTCTCTGAGGCAGGGACTGACCCGAATCCAAATAAGCTTGATGAATCAAAAGCTTTAATCAAGAAGCCAAGGAAATAGCAGAAGCCTTCTGACCTTTCCAAGAACCAGAAAATATAACAAATAGACTAGAAGTCTTCCTGAAATCTTTAGTAGCTTCAACATAATATTTCAAAGCTCTCACCACATCCAAAGAATGTAAGGATCTTTCCAAAGAATTCTTAGGAATAGGACACAAGGAAGGGACAATTTCTCTACTAATGTTGTTAGAATTCACAACCTTAGGTAAAAATTTAAATGAAGTCCGCAAAACCGCCTTATCCTTGATACGAACCAAAGCCTGTACAAAACAGTTAATATCAGGAAGTTTGGCAATCTTTCTGTGAAATAAAACAGAAAAAGCTGAGATTTGTCCCTTCAAGGGACTTGCAGACAAACCCTTATCCAAACCATCCTGAAGAAACTGTAAAATTCTAGGAATTCTTAAAGAATGCCAAGAAAATTTATGAGAAGAAAAACCATGAAATGTAAGTCTTCCAAACTCGATAAATCTTTCTAGAGAAAGATTTACAAGCTTGTAACATAGTATTAATCACCGAGTCAGAGAAACCTCTATGACTTAGCACTAGGTATTCAATTTCCACACCTTCAAATTTAATGATTTGAGATCCTGATGGAAAAACGGACCTTGAGACAATGGGTCCGGCCTTAACGGAAGTGGCCAAGGTTGGCAACTGGACATCCGAACAAGATCCGCATACCAAAACCTGTGAGGCCATACTGGAGCCACCAGCAACACAAACAATTGTTCCATGATGATTTTGGAGATCACTCTTGGAAGAAGAACTAGAGGCGGGAAAATATAAGCAGGTTGATAAAACCAAGGAAGTGTCAATGCATCCACTGCTTCTGCCTGAAAATCCCTGGACAGGTATCTGGGAAGTTTCTTGTTTAGATGAGAGGCCATCAGATCTATTTCTGGAAGACCCCACATTTGAACAATCTGAGAAAACACATCTGGATGGAGAGACCACTCCCCTGGATGTAAAGTCTGACGGCTGAGATAATCCGCCTCCCAATTGTCTACACCTGGGATATACACCGCAGAAATTAGACAGGAAATGGATTCCGCCCAAACAAGTATCAGAGATAATTCTTTCATAGCTTGGGAACTGAGTCCCACCCTGATGATTGACATATGCCACTGTTGTGATATTGTCTGTCTGAAAACAAATGAACTGTTCTCTCTTTAACAGAGGCCAAAACTGAAGAGCTCTGAGAATTGCACAGAATTCTAAAATATTGATTGGTAATCTCGCCTCTTGAGATTTCCAAACCCCTTGTGCTGTCAGAGATCCCCAAACAGCTCCCCAACCTGAAAGACTTGCATCTGTTGTGATCACAGTCTAGGTTGGCTGAACAAAAGAAGCCCCTTTAACTAAACGCTGGTGATTTAACCACCACGTCAGAGTGTGTCGAACATTGGGATTTAAGGATATTAATTGTGATATATCTTTGTATAATCGCTGCACCATTGATTCAGCATACAAAGCTGGAGAGGGTCTCATGTGAAAACGAGCAAAGGGGATCGCGTCCGAAGCTGCAGCCATGAGACCTAAAACTTCCATGCACATAGCCACTGAAGGGAATGACTGAGACTGAAGGTGTCGACAGGCTGCAACCAATTTTAAACGTCTTTTTTTCTGTTAGAGACAGAGTCATGGACACTGAATCTATCTGGAAACCTAAAAAGGTAACCCTTGTCTGAGGAATCAAGAAACTTTTTGGAAAATTAATCCTCCAACCATGTTTCCGAAGAAACACTAGTTGATTTGTGTGCGATTCTGCAGAACATAAAGACTGAGCTAGTACCAAATTATTGTCCAAATAAGGAAACACCACAATACCCTGATCTCTGGTTACAGAGAGCAGGGCACCTAGTACCTTTGAAAAGATTCTTGGAGCTGTTGCTAGGCCAAACGGAAGAGCAACAAAATTGGTAATGCTTGTCTAGAAAAGAGAATCTCAGGAACTGATAATGATCTGGATGAATATGAATATGAAGGTATGCATCCTGCAAGTCTATTGTGGACATAAAATGTCCTTGCTGAACAAAAGGCAGAATAGTCCTTATAGTCACCATCTTGAAAGTTGGTACTTCATGAAAGCCTGAGCTTTTACTGGATTTGCTGGGATGTGTGAGAAAAAAAAAAATCTTCTCACAGGAGGGTCTTACACTGAATCCTATTTGATACCCCTGAGAGACAATGTTCTGAATCCAATGATTTTGGACAGAATTTATCCAAACATCCTTGAAAAACCTTAATCTGCCCCCTACCAGCTGAGCTGGAATGAGGGCCATACCTGCATGCAGACTTAGGGGCTGACTTTGGTTTCTTAAAAGGCTTGGATTTATTCCAATATGAGGAAGGCTTCCAATTGGAATCAGATTCCTTGGGGGAAGGATTAGTTTTTGTTCTTTATTTTGACGAAAGGAACGAAAAAATGGTTAGAAGTCTTAGATTTACCCTTAGGTTTTTTATCCTGAGGCAAAAAACTCCTTCCCCCCAGTAATAGTTGAAATATTAGAATCCAACTGAGAACCAAATAAATTATTACCTTGGAAAGAAAGAGATAGCAATCTAGACTTAGATGTCATATCAGCATTCCAAGATTTAAGCCACAAAGCTCTTCTAGCTAAAATATCTAAAGACATGGATCTAACATCAATTTTGAAATAAAAAATGGCATCACAAATAAAATGATTAGCATGTTGCAGTAAGCAAACAATGCTAGATACGTCAGAATCGAATTCTTGTCGCGCTAAATTCTCCAACCAAAAAGTTGATGCAGCTGCAACGTCAGCCAAAGAAATTGCAGGCCTAAGAAGATGACCTGAATATAAATAGGCTTTCCTTAGTTAAGATTCAAGTTTCCTATCTAAAGGATCTTTAAAAGAAGTACTATCTTCCATAGGAATAGTAGTATGTTTAGCAAGAGTAGAAATAGCCCCATCAACTTTGGGGATCTTTTCCCAAAACTCTATTGAAATTGCTGGTAAAGGATACAATTTTTTTTAAACCTTGAAGAAGGAATAAAAGTAGTACCTGGCTTATTCCATTCCTTAGAAATCATATCAGAAATAGCATCAGGAATAGGAAAAACCACAGGAGGTTTAAAAACAGAATTTAAACGTTCACTAGTTTTAATGTCGAGGACTAGTTTCCTCAATATCCAAAGTAATTAACACTTCTTTTAACAAAGAACGAATATACTCCATTTTAAATAAATAAGTCGATTTGTCAGTGTCAATATCCGAGGAAGGATCTTCCGAATCAGATAGATCCTCATCAGAGGAGGATAATTCATTAAGTTGTCTGTCATTTAAAATGTCATCAACCTTATGAGAAGTTTTAAAAGACCTTGAACGTTTATTAGAAGGCGGAAAAGCAAACAGAGCCTTCTGAATAGAATCGGTAACAAATTCTTTAAAATTCATAGGTATATCATGTACATTAGAAGTTGAAGGAACTGCAACCGGCAATGTACTATTACTGATGGACACATTATCTGCATGTAAAAGTTTATCATGACAACTATTACAAATGACATTCGGAGATTATGGCCCCTATTTAAGAAAGGTCTTGCAGACCAGATCAGACACTGCGGATCAGGTCCGCAAGACCTTGCTGAATGCGGAGAGCAATACGCTCTCCGTATTCAGCACTGCACCAGCAGCTCACAAGAGCTGCTGGTGCAACGCCGCCCCCTGCAGACTCGTGGCCAATCGGCCGCCAGCAGGGGGTGTCCATCAACCCGATCCTACTCGATTGGGTTGATTTCAGGTGATTCCTGTCCGCCTGCTCAGAGCAGGCGGACAGGGTTATGGAGCAGCGGTCTTTAGACCGCAGCTCCATAACTTGTGTTTCTGGCGAGTCTGAAGACTCGCCAGAAACACGGGCCCACAAGCTCCTTACGGAGCTTGTTAAATGGGCCCCATAATCTCCACAAGTTTACAACAAATGCACTTAGTTTTGGTAGAACCGATATCAGGCAGCAAAGTTCCAACAGATACTTCTGAGACAGGATCAGATTGAGACATCTTGCAATATGTAAAAGAAAAAAGGAAATTTATGCTTACCTGATAATTTTATTTCTTTTACGATAGGACGAGTCCACAGATTTCATCCTTACTTGTGGGAGGCAAAGAGCTTCACAGCAGAGCTGCATAAATAGCTCCTCCCTTCCCCCCCAACCCAGCCATTCAACCGAAGTTAGGAAGAGAAAGGAAAAGCCAAGAAGTAGAGGTGACTGAAGTTTAACAAAAATAAAAACCTGTCTTTAGAAAAAAACGACAGGGAGGCCGTGGACTCGTCATATCGTAAAAGAAATACATTTATCAGGTAAGCATAAATTTCCTTTTCTTTTACAAGATATGACGAGTCCACGGATTTCATCTTTACTTGTGGGATACAATACTAAAGCTATAGGACACGGATGAAAGGGAGGGACAAGACAGGAAACTAAATGGAAGGCACCACTGCTTGAAGAATCTTTCTCCCAAAAACAGAATCAGACGAGGCAAAAGTATCAAATTTGTAAAATTTGGAAAAAGTGTGAAGAGACAACCAAGTTGCAGCTTTGCAAATCTGTTCAACAGAAGCATCATTTTTAAATGCCCATGAGGAAGCCACAGCCCTAGTAGAATGAGCCGTAATTCTTTCAGGAGGCTGCTGTCCAGCAGTCTCATATGCAATAAGGATGATACTCTTCAGCCAAAAACAAAGAGGAAGCCGTAGCTTTCAGACCCCTACGTTTCCCAGCAAAAACAACAAATAATGAAGATGTTTGACGAAAATCCTTAGTCGCTTGCAAGTAGAACTTCAAGGCACGGACTACGTCCAAATTATGTAACAGACGCTCCTTCATAAAAGAAGGGTTAGGACACAAGGAAGGAACAACAATCTCCTGATTAATATTCTTGTTAGAAACAACCTTAGGAAGAAAACCAGTAGTAGCAGTACGTAACACCACCTTATCCGAATGGAAAATAAGATAAGGAGAATCACATTGTAATGCCGAAAGCTCAGAAACTCTGCGAGCAGAAGAAATAGCAACCAAAAATAAAACTTTCCATGATAATAACTTCATATCTATGGAATGCATAGGTTCAAACGGAACCCCTTGGAGAACATTAAGAACTAAATTCAAACTCCAGGGAGGAGCAATAGGTCTAAACACAGGTCTGATTCTAGTCAAGGCCTGACAAAAAGATTGAACATCTGCCAGAAGCTTGTGTAACAAAATAGACAAAGCAGAAATCTGTCCTTTTAAGGAGCTAGCTGACAACCTTTTCTCCAATCCTTCTTGGAGAAAAGATAAAATACTGGGAATCCTAACCCTACTCCATGAGTAGCCCTTGGATTCGCACCAATAAAGATATTTACACCATATCTTATGGTAAATCTTTCTAGTAACCGGGTTGCGTGCCTGAATCAAGGTATCAATGACCGCCTCAGAGAACCCCCGCTTAGATAAGATCAAGGGTTCAATCTCCAAGCAGTCAACTGCAGAGAAATTAGATTTGGACGATGGAAAGGTCCCTGAATGAGAAGGTCCTGCCTCAATGGAAGCTTCCACGGTGGCAGAGATGACATGTCCATCAGATCGGCATACCAAGTCCTGCGAGGCCACGCAGGAGCGATGAGAATCACCAAAGCCCTCTCCTGTTTGACTTGAGCAATCACCCGGGGAAGGAGAGCAAATGGAGGGAACACATAAGCTAGGTTGAACGACCAAGGAGCTGCCAAGGCATCTATCAGTTCGGCCTGAGGATCCCTGGACCTAGATCCGTATATCGGGAGCTTGGCATTCTGACGAGACGCCATGAGATCCAGCTCCGGGCTGCCAGATCTGAGAATCAGGGTGGCAAAAACCTCAGGGTGGAGTTCCCACTCCCCCGGATGAAACGTCTGCCTGCTCAAAAAATCTGCTTCCCAGTTGTCTACCCCTGGGATGTAGATTGCTGACAGATGACAAGCGTGAGCCTCCGCCCACCGAATTATCTTGGATACTTCTGTCATCGCTAAGGAACTCCTTGTTCCTCCTTGATGATTGATGTAAGCCACAGTCGTGATGTTGTCTGCCTGAAATCGGATGAACTTTGCCAAAGCCAACTGAGGCCAAGCCTGAAGAGCATTGAATATTGCCCTCAACTCCAGAATATTGATTGGAAGTAGAGACTCCGACCGAGTCCACACACCCTGAGCCTTCAGGGAATTCCAGACTGCACCCCATCCTAGTAGACTGGCGTCCGTTGTCACTATTACCCATGAGGGTCTACGGAAGCACGTCCCTTGGGACAGATGATCCTGCGACAACCACCAAAGAAGAGAGTCTCTTGTCTCCCGATCCAGATCTATCTGAGGAGACAAATTTGCATAATCTCCATTCCACTGTCTGAGCATGCTCAGTTGTAGAGGTCTGAGATGAAAACGAGCAAACTGAGTGATGTCCATTGCCGCCACCATCAATCCAATTACCTCCATGCACTGAGCCACTGATGGCTGAGGATTGGACTGAAGAGCTCGGCATGTATTCAGAATTTTTAACTTTGACTTCCGTCAAGAAGATTTTCATGGATATAGAGTCTATTAGAGTTCCCAGGAAAGGAAACCTTGCCTGTGGAATTATTGAACTCTTTTCTAGATTCACTTTCCATCCGTGAGTCCTTAGAAAGGAGAGAACCATGTCGGTATGAGACTTTGTCAGATAAGACGACGCCTGGATCAGAACATCGTCCAGATAAGGCGTCACTGCAATGCCCAACGGTCTGAGAACCGCTAACAGGGATCCTAGAACCTTCGTGAAGATCCTGGGTGCCGTGGCCAGTCTGAAAGGAAGAGCCACAAACTGAAAATGTTTGTCCAAGAAAGCAAACCTTAGGAACTGGTGATGATCCTTGTGGATAGGAATATGAAGAAATGCATCCTTTAAGTCCACGGTAGTCATATTGACCCTCCTGGATCAATGGAAGAATTGTCCAAATAGTCTCCATCTTGAAGGATGGGACTCTGAGAAACTTGTTTAGACTCTTGAGATCTAAAATGGGTCGAAACGTTCCCTTTTTTTGGGAACCATGAAGAGGTTTGAGTAAAACTCCTGCCCCTGTTCCTCTTTTGGAACAGGACACATTACTCCCATAGTGGAGAGGTCTTTTACACAACATAAGAACGCCTCTCTTTTTATCTGGTCTACAGACAATCGTGAAAGAAGAAAAATGTTTGAACTCCAACTGATACCCTTGAGACACGATTTCTAGTGTCCAGGGATCCTGAACGTCTCTCATCCAAGCCTGGACAAAGAGAGAAAGTCTGCCCCCTACTAGATCCGGTCCCGGATCGGGGGCCGCCCCTTCATGCTGTCTTGGGAGCAGCAGCGGGCTTCTTGGATTGTTTACCCTTGTTCCAAGCCTGGTTGGGTCTCCAGACGGACTTAGCTTGTGCAAAATTCCCTTCCTGTTTAGCGGAAGAGGAAGAGGGGACTCCCTTGAAATTTCAAAAGGAACGAAAATTACTCTGTCTACCCCTCTGCTTAGATGTTTTATCCTGAGGTAGGAGGTGACCCTTACCTCCCGTAATGTCAGAATTGATCTCCTTCAAGTCAGGCCCAAATAGGGTCTTCCCCTTGAAAGGAATAGCCAAAGGATTGGATTTAGAGTACACATCCTCAGACCAAGATTTTAACCATAAGACTCTGCGCGCTAGAATGGAAAATCCTGCATTCTTAGCCGCCAATTTGGCAATCTGAAAGGCGGCATCCGCAACAAAATATTTAGCCAGCTTAAGGGCCTTAATTCTATCCATGATTTCCTCTAAAGGCGGCCGCAGTTGTGACTGGTACAATGCCGGCTGCTTTTTTAGAAGACCCTCCAACTTTTTTTCCATAGGGTCTTTGAAAGCACAACTGTCCTCAATATGGATAGTTGTACGCTTAGCCAGGGTAGAAATAGCTCCCTCCACCTTAGGGATTGTTTGCCAAGAATCCCGAACGGTGTCAGGTATAGGGTACATTTTCTTAAAAATAGGGGAAGGTATTTCCCATTCCCTAGTAATAATTTCCGAAATTCTCTTAGGAACTGGAAAAATGTCAGAAAAAGAAGGAACCTCCAAATGCCTGTCCATCTTACACAATTTCTCTGGAGGGACCACAATAGTGTCACAGTCGTCCAGAGTCATCAGAACCTCCCGCAGTAACAGGCGAAGGTATTCAAGCTTAAATCTGAAGGACATCAAGTCCGAATCTGTCTTGGGTAATGCACTACCTGAGTCAGACAGTTCCCCTTCCGACAGAGTCTCCCTATCCCCCCCCCCAAGAGTCCTGGGAGGGAAAATCTGAGATTGCCATCAAGGAATCAGAAGTCGCATGGACCACCTGGGTCTCTTTTCTACTACGTTTTCCCTGTAGTACTGGCATCTTAGATAAAACTTCTGTAAGAGTTGATGACATAACTGCAGCCATATCCTGCAGAATGAATGACGCAGACGCCGATGAAGAACATGGCGTCACCTGCGCGGGCATTATGGGCTGAGACGCTTGGGGAGAAAAATGCGGTTTATCCTGAACCTCATCAATCTGAGGACAATCATCATTATTCAAGAAAATTTGTTCTTTACACTGTAATGCCCTAGTAATACATGAGGGACAACGTGTAACAGGGGGTTCCACAATGGCATTTAAACACAAGGCATGTACTTTTTTCAATGTCATCCATTTTGATAATCTGAAAAACAAGTAAGCTTGGTCTAATTCACTGAGTATATATGGAGTGTAAAATCAGCCTACAAATAAAATATATGCTAAGTACTGTATCTTTAAGGAAGAAAACTGCTCTGTATAAGTTCACAGTTCCTGTACGCGGGCTGTTGAAAAATAACACACTGGTATAATTTAAAAAATAACTGTCACCTCACCGCAGCTCTGCTGCGGCTGCTACCTGCTCCCGCGACCAGACTGAACACTACAAACCCGGCGCACCTAAAGTCGCTTATAAATATCACCCAAGCAGACGTAGGAGCCGAGACGCTGTCAAACGGGACTGCCACAGTAACTGCACTGTTAAAGTGCGAAAAGCAGTAAACCCTGCCCTTCATGGGCGTAAACCACCAGTCATCCACAATGCAAACTTAGAATCATAATACCGCCATGTACCGGAACGTAACAAAAACCTTTTCTCTGGAACTGTCCCTAGTAAACTGCCAGAGTGCCTGGGTAATTTCACTATCTGTTAAAGGGAGACCTCAATTCTAGCCCCCAATCGCATAGTGCCAGTACAGTTAATCTGAGATATTTTTGTGCCCAGAATAAAAAACTGCACTTACCTCCATGCGGAGGAACAGCATGACAACTTCACAGTATCAAGAGGTCCACTCTTCCTCCTGAGGTCCTGTGAAAGTAGAACGGTCCTAGTTAGTATTCTCTAAGATCATACACATAGAAGCAGCATAAGCGTGGGAGGCGCAGTGAAGCTAAAACTCCACTAGTTCCCATAGCCTAAAAGGCTATCACTCCAGATGCTGCCCTATAATAAAATAGTACACTTTGGCACCATTTGAAAATAAAAAACTCATGATTGAAGAATCTAAACTAACCCCTCATTTCACCTCTTCCTATCACTAACAGGCAAAGATAATGACTGGGTTGGGGGGGGGGGGGGAGAAGGGAGGAGCTATTTATGCAGCTCTGCTGTTGAGCTCTTTGCCTCCTCCTGCTGACCAGGAGGCGATATCCCACAAGTAAGGATGAAATCTGTGGACTTGTCATATCTTGTAAAAGAAAACAACATACAAAGCAAATTTATCAATTTCCTTATATGACAGTTTCAGGAACGGGAAAAAATGCAAATAGCATAGCCCTCTGACATAGAAAAAGGCAAGAGGCAAATATCAATGGGGTGAGAAAATAATGAAAAAATTTGGCGCCAAGTATGACGCAACGTAACTGAAGATTTTTTGGCGCAAACAACGTCCGAATACTCGCGTCACTAACGACGCAACCTTCTGTAAGGAATTCGGTGTCAACCATGACGCCGGAAATGACTAACTTGCGTCAACGGACGTACTTTCGCACCAAAAAAAATTCTCGCACCAAGAATGACGCAATAAAATCTAGCATTTGGCGCACCCGCGGGCCTAATCTTGCCCGCAATTTGCAAAGAAAAATTAAGTCAATTTTAAACCCCAGGTAAGAAAAATATTTCTTATGTTTAGTTTCCCCAAATATGAAACTGACAGTCTGCAAAAAGGAAATACATGAACCAGACTCATGGCAAATATAAGTACGATACATATATTTAGAACTTTATATTAACTTTATATTAATTTAGAAATTTATATTACAGTGCCAAACCATAGCTGAGGTGTCTTAAGTAATAAAAACATACTTACCGAAACACACCCATCCACATATAGCAGATAGCCAAACCAGTACTGAAACAGTTATCAGTAGAGGTAATGGTATATGAGAGTATATCGTGGATCTGAAAAGGGAGGTAGGAGATGAATCTCTACGACCGATAGAGAACCTATGAAATAGATCTCCCGTGAGGAAAACCATTGCATTCAATAGGTGATACTCAGTTCACATCCCTCTGACATTCGCTGTACTCAGAGGAATAGGGCTTCAGAATGCTGAGAAGCGCATGTCAACATAGAAATCTTAGCACAAACTTACTTCACCACCTCCATAGGAGGCAAAGTTTGTAAAACTGAATTGTGGGTGTCTAAGAAAAAAGTAAAGTGGGTCAGCGCTAATTGTAGCTAGAGGAATCTCCAACAATACAGTAGATGTTTTATTTGTATATAGTTAGTATATAATTAGAATAGCAATAGGCTATATAGTGATGTTTCCAGATACACTAAATAGGGACTCTACAATATTGGAAGCCCAAAAGTAAAAGCAATGATACTGGATCACTTAATATAATCTAAAAATCCAAGAATCTGTTAAATGCTGACAGGCAATTCTCTACTAGTAATGAAACGTGATGTCCTGAAACCAATAGGGTACTAGTATTTATTTCCTCAATGGAATAATGTTAAAATATCTCAGAAGTTAAAACAATCTGTTTATTGTTAAAATATATATATTGTATAATTAGCTCAAGCTTATTAGCATAGTTAATCTTATCAAGATGCGAGACAGGCGAAACATGTTGATGAGTGACAGTGTGTTGTAAATTAAGAGCCTAGTAAAGAAAAAATGCTAAACTCTGCGCAGATATCGATATTGCCTTATATCCGACGTATGCCCTTTTTTTGGAACATTCCGTCTGTAAGAGCATCCCATTGGCCAATCCGCAAACACGTGACAGAACGCGGAAGTAACGGCCGGCCAGACAGACGAGGTAGAGAAGCACCGCATACCACACAGTGTTACAGGCGCAGGAGCGTCAGAAGATACAGCAGCTTTTAAGGTACTCAAATACTCTTCTTCTTTATGATAATACCCTCCACCTGCACAGGAGGAGACCGAGGAGAACAATCGGATCTGTATTGGAGGAGGTACAATATCCACATAAACACTGGGTGTCACTTTCTTTAATACATAACTAAACTGTGCCCGCTGAGGCTTATTTTGATTCAAACACAAACAGCTTGGGGGACGTGTGTGTTCTTTTATAACCCATCCTGATAGGCAAACGGCTTGTACTTTTTTGGCTCTGTATGCTTATATGTGTTATGTGCTTATTTTATGCCAGATTTTTATGTGATATGAATTTGTAGTTTTTAGTTGATATACGAGTGACCGGTCACTATATTAAGATTAACTATGCTAATAAGCTTGAGCTAATTATACAATATATATATATTTTAACAATAAACAGATCGTTTGTTTTAACTTCTGAGATATTTTAACATTATTCCATTGAGGAAATAGATACTATTACCCTTTTGGTTTCAGGACAGCACTTTTCATTACTAGTAGAGAATTGCCTGCCAGCATTTAACAGATTCTTGGATTTTAAGATTATATTAAGAGTGATCCAGTATCATTGCTTTTACTTTTGGGCTTCCAATATTGTAGAGTCCCTATTTAGTGTATCTGGAAACATCACTATATAGCCAATTGCTATTCTAATTATATACTAACTATATACAAATAAAACATCTACTGTATTGTTGAAGATTCCTCTAGCTACAATTAGCGCTGACCCACTATACTTTTTTCTAAGACTTAACTTTTGACATTTTTGGGGAAGAGTTGTCACTTTAGATCAGCCTGGGGTATCTACAGGGTAAGTAAGCGCAGTTTAATACTTTCTGTTGTATGAATTGTGGGTGTATTTATAGGCATTTTGAGGTTTAGGAAACTTTGCCCCTCCTGGTAGGATTGTATATCCCATACGTCACTAGCTCATGGACTCTTGCCAATTACATGAAAGAAATTATAATTTTCGCCTCATGCTAAAATCTGTATAATGTTATAAGAATCAGGGGCGTATTAATACATAGGCCAACAAGTACGGTGCCTATGCGGCAGGTTTTGGGAGGCAGCACCTGGCCGCTGCACTGAATATATGGCCAGGGAGCAGGCTTTAAAAAAAAAAAAAATTTGACAGGGCAGCCCCCAGGTAATAATAGCAAAACGGAGGTGGCATAGCAAGGGGGAGTCAGAGGGGGGCACTTGCCCTCCAGCACCAGCCTGAGGGTGCGCTTTCACACTCTATGAGCTGATGGGGTGTTTAAATAGATCACCCCTAACCAGCCCCTGCGCAATGCGCTCAGAGTCTGCAGTCTTCCTGTTTCACAAGTTCACAGTGAAACAAAGAGCTTGCGGGAGGTGACTCCGCCCCCCACAGACATCCTGTTTCAATTAGGAAGCAGAAGATTCACAGAGAGCATCGTGGGACTGACATTTCTGCAGGACAAGTTAGTACCTTGAAGGGGGAGCCCTGTGTACCTGCTTGCTGGGGGGGAAGAGAGTCCTGTGTACATGCCGGGGAGGGGGGACGGAAGTGCCCTATATGCAACTGATGGGAGAACGGGAGGGGGAGGCTGTGTTCATGATGGGAAGGGGCCGGGGTAGTGTATCTGAGGGAAAGGTGGGCACTGCGTGATGCGTCTCAAGGAAGGGGGGAGTTGGGCAGTAACCCTTTACTTTCATTTTTAAGGATAATATCAAATTAAGTATAGTTTCCATTTAAATAGAAACTTTTTGACAGCAGGGGGCACTAGTATCGCATTGGTATAAATAGGAGCCTATAGTAAGCATTTGGTACTCTTGAGAAAGCCGCCAGAGAAGGCGGGGAAACGCGTTGAGGCGCCGAATGCTTGAATGTGAACTGTTTGACAGCTGACAGAGGAGAATGGTGTGATCGAGATCTCGCGGTAATAGATCGGGTGGTGACGTCACACGCCGACTCTTGCAAAGGATACAGCCGTGAGACAAGCACCGGAATACTCCTCTTGTTTGATGTTATGTGCTTGACTTATTTGGAATTTTGTGAGTAGTTTTCATTTGCGTGATAATAAAAAGTGTTGTTGGACAAACAGCCAACCTCCTGTGAGCAGCAGTTAGAAAGGTGACTGACCCACAGTGTGTAACGCTGGAGGACATTTGCTGCATTTGATAAAATCACAACTAATGGACATTACAGACATTTTATCAGTAAGAACTTTGATTAATTGATTAGTTCTTAAGTGTGCACTATTATTGATAATAGTAAATATATCGATTCCTCTTTTTGCTAATCATAATTTAGGTTGAAACAAGCGCTTCTAGTCCCATATATCTATTTCATTTTTAAGTATGTCGCT